>NC_060210.1:45822500-46057500 GCF_021130785.1 Homalodisca vitripennis | reverse complement strand
CATGCATAAAATACTAATCTGATAACCTTTATTAGTTTTACAAGTCACTTTTGGTAAATAAAATCTTCTCACACAATACCACACACTTAGATCTGTCTTATTTTTGGCAGCACGTTTCATCTGTAATAAGAACATTATACATCGAAAGAATTTATTATATCTTTTCCCTCGCGACAAAAATAATTCACTCCATTTTGTATTTATTCGATTCTAGCATTAAAAGAGAAATATTCGTAACTATGAGCGAAAGTGGTTGCTTTCAATGCTCAATCCGCTTTACGAGCAAGTCGATGCCGAGTCTGGCACAAAAGTACTCTTTTACTCAATTTTTTACAGTATGGAAAATAAATTAAAATTTGGACTTATCATTTGTGTTTAATTCATAATAATTACATATGATACATTATACTGTGAATTTTACGTATAACAAAATTCCTATTGTTAATTTGTACTGAAACAATAACAAATTTGAGGTTAACTCACTGAAAAAGCTAAATTTGTACACCAGCTGATTTTTGAGATCTCTGATAACGTAATGCAAATAAATCACTTCATTAACCAGCTCAAGTATAAAACAAACAGCTGTAATCCTGTGCTGTACGTTAAACACTGTTCTTTCATCACCTCAAGGATTTTACAATGCAATTAAAGATTACGGCAAAAATAAATGTAGCAGTCGTATGACCCATTTTCCAACTTAAACTCTTTACAACTTTATGCAAATTGTAATAGGATAGGTAGGGCGGAAATCTGCTTGTTTGAGATGTAAGATAAACTTCCGGTCGCGTGAGGTCTCCCGCCGCACAGGGAAGAGTTAGGGCGGCAGCTTGTCACGAGTGATAGATTTATTTAGTTCTCCAGGAATAGTCTCTAACAGAAAACTGAATAGTACATTAGCGGTGTAGCAAACGTTACAGTACAAATAAAGTCATTTCAATTACAAATAAAGTTATTTTACTTGAATCTTAGTGTATTCATTATTGCTACAATTCTGTCTTGACACTTTATTAACCGGAGAAAATGGCCAATTAAATACTTCTTGTCTAAATGCTCATTACTTTTAACCATATTGCTAAATAAATTGTAAAATACAAAATTGCTTTTCAACATCTATCGATGCTGTTTTATTACTCCTATTTCAACACCGTAGTTGATATGTTGCCTAAGCTCCATATGTGAAATATTATTCCATTACTTTTTTCTGAGGCAATTTTGGAAGAAAGTTTTTTCAATATCGTGGACAAAAATGGGATTTTTTTCTGTTTCGTAAATGATCTGTTTTCCGTTTCGTTCTGTTTCGTAAATGGTGCTTAAGACAATAAAAACAACTGTGATAGGTCCATGAATACGGTTGGCTCACCTAAAATACGCAACCCCTGATATTTAGGAACGTGAGCTTTAACGAAACTATTCTTAGTTGATACAAGAATAACAGTTTCGTTAAATATTCTTTCACCAAGTTCTTCCTTATCGTTTGACCAAATTCCGGACTCCATTTCCCTTGTCTGCTAAACACAATCACATTGTTATTGTAGGTACGTTTCATCCTAATATTGAAATACACTACAACAATATACAACTACTAAGGTGATATAATAAGATGCTACTTTTTAATTCAACCGTTGTAACTTTAGCAAGTTTACGTAAACTATATTGTATATCAACTTACGCAGTGCTGCACATCGTCTGACATTTGCATCACTGTTTGTTCCATGTATCTAAGGTAGTCACAGGAGGCAATTATTTCCGTTGCTCAGGAGCACTTCCGTAAATGGTTTGTTATATGTTTTACTTCTAAATATAAAGAAATATTGTGGATTAGTTGGGATCATCATTAAGCTCAGCCAGAACGGTTCCACCTGAAACATTCAAGATACTTAATTAGACCACAGCGGTGTGCCAACGTTAGCGCTAATAATATTGCGACTAAGCGCTCCCTTGCCGCAAAGTCTATATTAAAGCTCAGTGTCATATTTTGCAAAATTATTAATAACCTCTTTACCTTTCACAAAAGTAATAATAATTTCGCTCATTCTAATGGCACAAAATAATTCATTTCAAATTTCCTGTTGTGATAATTCTCATACATACATAACAAAATTTATAGAAATACTCCAATGTTTTATTATTGTTTAATATCATATAATCTACGTCCGTAATTTTGTAATTCGATTGTAGGTCCATTGGTAGCCTTAAGGAAATCCATGTACAGGATTATCATGAAAGAATTGAAAAAAACCACAAGGTGTCAGGTCTGGACTCCTTGGGAGCCACAGCATAGGTCCTTGCCGGCCTATTCATTGATCTCCAAATCTTCGTTCAAAGCGTCCGTAACCTATGCACTGAAGAGTGGGGGAGCACCATCTTATTCTACACGAAGTTGATGAATGTTCATCTAGCTGAGGAAAGCAATAATTGGTTAACAGGTCAATATACGAGTACACAACCCCATTACTTGGTTTTTCAGCAAAGATGAAAGGACTTATTATGCGATTTTTCATAACACTACATTTAACACATCCATTTACATGGAAAGTAGCTTCGTCTGTAAATATTATATCATCTAAAAATGATTTATTTTCACCTATTCCGTCCAACATTTCAACAGAAAAATTGGAATGGTTAAACGCAATCACTGGGTTTTTAATTCCAGCAGTATCTGGATTTTACAAACCTTTAATTTGAGTTTCTTATGAAAACTTTGTGAACTGTTGTTTTTTTGGAATACCTAATTCAACGCTTCGACGAGGGATGGACTTCACAGGACTTCTAATTACCGATGTTTAATTAGTTCAACCGTTTCGTCTGGTATACCTGGTCTGTCGGTTGATTTCTGTTTCTTAACTGATGCAGTTTCTTCTTCTTCTTTGAATTGTTTAAGCCATCGTGTTACATAATTTTTGTGTGGTGGATCCCTTCGTATTCACGTCGGAACGCATGTTGAACTAAAATTACGGATTTTAATTTACCCAACAATAAAACACACTTTGCTTCATCTTTATCCGAGAACATAGTAAACTCACTAAACTTATTGCAACAACAAATACAAGAACTGATTTTGAGGTTAGAACATCTTATAATCAAAATTTTGGGTTAAAGACTTTCAGAGATAACAATAGAACATCTTGAAATCTCCATATCTTCCTACGATTTACTGAAACCGCACCATTTTTTTACGATAACCCTGTATCTTTTGCAAAAAGCTATGAAAGCTTAATAAATATTTGTCAAAGAATATACCGTCAAAGTCACAACCGATGTATCACGAACGTTGCTATGTCGTTGAATGTGGCTATTGCTTACGCGTGGGTTGTGGCTTTTCTATCATGTGGATTGTGACTATTGCTACCGCTTGTATTGCAGCTATTGCTATGGCGAATATTGCGACTATCGTTATCGCTTATGTTGTAGTTATCTATTGCGAGTATTGCAACTATTGGTAATGCTTGTGTTGTAGCTATTGCTATCACGTGAATTGTAACTATTGCAACCGCTTGTGTTGTAGCTATTTTTATCGCGAGTATTTTGTCTATCGTTATCGCTTACACTGTAGTTATTACTATTGCGAGTATTGTCACTATTAATATTGCTTTGACGTGCATTGTGACTATTGCTACCGCTTGTATTGCAGCTATTACTTACAGGTGGATTGTGACTATTGAAACCTCTTGTATTGCAGCTATTGCTATTGCGAGTATTGTGGCTATTGTAACCACCTGTGTTGCAGCTATTTCTTTCGCGTGGGTTGTGACTATTGCTACCGCTTGTTGTTGCAGCTGTTGCTAACGCGTGGGTTGTGACTATTGGTACTTTTTTGGTCGTGGTTGCTAGTATTTGGGTTATAACTTTTGGTACTATGTGGGTCGTGATTATTGCAATAGTTAGACAGCATTTCGTTAGTTATATATTTAGTGAATAATTCCTGTAAGATTTGTATTTTTAAATAAAAATTATAATAATGCATAGTACATAATGGACAGTAATCTAAAGCTCTGAGGCATAACTACAAGTGTTAGCGAAATAGTTGTAACCTTGCATAATTCCTTTTCAATATACAGGAGCCACCGATTGGCCACAAATATCTACGACTTCCCTCCACGCACGTACATATTAGTCGGTATTAGAAATATGAAATTCAGTCATTGTAATGGTTCTATTATCCAGTCAAACATACCCAATCCATTACTAGTAATTTTATTTAGAATTTTAAATTTTAAAATGATATTATTTCCACAGTAATAAAACTACATTCGATAAAATGTGTATCATGTTAGTAGCCATTTTAAAAGGGAATGTATTATTTTATAAAAACGTTATGTTTTACGAGGCATTTATATCGAACTTGTCACTAATTTAGAAATTAAGCTCCATGCAAGATTTCAAGTCTATAATTAAGGTATTCGCGACACCTTGTGGACCCTTACCCATCGTATTATTTTGCTTCACCAACACTCAGCCAAAAATAAATATTCGTTTTAAAGGTGTATTTTACGTTTTAATACTCCACTGAAATAAAGCATTCCATTTAGGAAATAGTAAGTAAAAACAAACAATTTAGAAATTCGAACTAACCGACTGGCGTCCTGAGAGGACGGTTGTGTGGTTTATATGCGCGTGTTTGTTTGCGGTTTTCCAATAGTTCTGTAAGTAATTAACAATACTGGGATAATTTTCACTTCCTAGTGCTTTCACGATTATTCTCAGAACTAACAGCAACAACTAAATAATACATTCAATAAAGTTACGATTGATTTCTGATATTGTAATCAACAAAACCTCAAAAACTATATTAGTGTACAGAAAGGTTGCTTTTTTATTTATAAGAGCTATGTCAGTGTGACTACTAAGAGGAGCGTATCTAAGTGGCTACAGTGACTCCTTTAAAACTCAAGAATCCGTAGTTTAATACATACTGTAGTCATTATTGTTTAAATTTCTTATTAATGAATGTTTAATTTTTTCCACTGATGTATTTCTGTGTTATTGAATATAATAAAAGACTGAATATTTACTTATGTACTATTTTTAATTTGTATTTAACGATCTGTAATCTAAAGAAATAATCATTAATTCGTACACACAATCTAATGAGGACCTGATGTGACCCTGAACAAGCTTGCCGGTCTATCACTACTTGACGCTCCTTACACAGAATCGACAACTACGAGCTCGCCAACCGCCAATGTTTAAGTCGCAGTGGTCCTATAATGGTATTAGTCACGGCTCTCAAACTGAGAGATCACGGGTTCAAATCCCGGGGATGTCCAATCAGGCATAGACACGAAAAATAGTGTGCTTTGCGAATAAATACCAGTATAATAAAAACTAATATATCTGTGTACATCGAAGCCAGAAGAGCCGAGGCTTAAAAAAGAGTCTCAGTGCTGCCAACTGCCGGCTGCGAATTGACCCTGTGCCTGCCGACTGCCCTACACACGTTGTATTCCTGCAAGCACTGACTAACCATTATGTGCAGTACTACACAATGGCACAATAACGTTCTACGTTATAACGTTGTGCTTATTGCACAGTACTATACAATACGCACAATACCGTTCTACATTATATCGTTGTGCATAACTAAGTTTGTCATTTCTTAAAATTATGTATATAATCATTGTGATAATTGATTTTTCTGCTATAACTTATTTTTTATTTTAATCTAGTATGAATATTTCGATTTAATTTATATCATATTGTATTTTTTATGATATTTATGTTGTGTTTGGCATTTTATACTATTCCAACACTGTGTTTTACATTTTTAAACAGTGTTGAATTTTAGTTTATTTAGTATTACATTTTATTGTTTTTTATATTTATTTTTCTATTATGATTCATTGTACTCTCTGTGACCAATCAGTTATTAATTTTACCTCGAGTCTTGCGTCACTAACTATTGTTTGCCATGGTGCTTGCACGTAATATATTGAATATTAAAATTTCTAAGGATCTAGAAGCATGAATACCCTGGATGATATAAATATTGACGTTAAACCCTAAGTAGTAGTTGACTTCTTGCAAGCTTTTAAAGAAACTATTGAAAACTATGGCAACGCTGCTTTTTATAACATACTCCCACTGACAACTGAATGCCTAGAAAGCTAAGTGATTCGTACAATAATATATGTAAACTAGAAGAATCTATGTTAGAATTTTAACTAGATAGCCACCACTCAATACAAGGATTATCGCAATAAAAGCATAACTATGAGTTAATGTTAGAGAGCACCCTTAAAGAGAAAGGTTTTTCAATTGGTTTCAAAACAATATTTATCAGTTCTTTGTGACTTGTCGAAAGCTTTTGACTGTATCACTCACAAACTTCTGTTGGACAAATCGTAATTATATGTAGTGGTTGTCATCGTACTTATATAATAGGAAGCAGAGGGTCCGACCCTCTGCTTCCCTCAGGGTCGCATATATCGATAGTTTAAGAATCTTACAAAATGGGATACGATAGTAACTGGAGTACCTCAGGAGTCCGTTTTGGGACCTAGCCTTTTCTTGTTATAATATGTCAACGACATCCATCATGCCTTATCTATAGCGAAAACAAAATTCTTTGCTGATGACACTAAACTAGTTGTCTCGGATAAACACACTAATGAACTTAACTCTAGTCTAAAATTAACATTATTTTAAGCTCAAAATTGATTTACAATAAATGGGCTGTTATTAAGTAACAATAAAAGCCAACTCATATATTTCTCAACACTACAAAGCCCTGATGTCGAATTGAAATGTGAAGACATATTAAGAATGTCAAAATCTGAAATGGAGTTATCAATTGTCATACTTGGCTGGCAAGTTAAGCTCCTCCTGTTTTACTATCAAAGTTATTGCAGGGTCAGCCAACTATGATACTATCATAACAGTCTATTATGCATATGCATATTCACTCTTGAGATATAAGAAAATTCTGTTGAGTCAAACTCAATTGTTTTGATTCAGAAGAGGATCGTCGTGTGTCTCTAACCTCAGACACAGAGATTCCTATAAACATATTTTTGTAAAAAACACATTTTAATGATTCTCCTTCAATTTACACATTTAAATGTCTACTTTTACTATAAAATAATGTTAGCATATTTCCAATAATTGTACTGGTTACTCGTTGTGCCATACTAATTACCAGTATCCAATACATAGACTTAAACTATACGAGGAAGGAGCTTATTACTCCGCTATGAAACTTTTCAATGCCTTTCCAAAACATCTGAAGCGTGAAAGCAGCGTGAGTTCTTTTGCAACTTCCCTCAGACACCACCTCATAAGCAAGGCGTTTATTATGCGGCCGAATTTTTAAATAATGAATAATCAGTTTGTTAATGTTAGATATTTTATAGATCTTTTAGTTTGTAACTTACTTATATAATGATAGTTACTTCACATGTTTACTTCATGTATTTACATGTATTTTTCATGTAAAGCTAATAAATAAATAAAATTATAAAATTAGCCTTTAAATGCCAATCCAGAAATAAAACGAGCCCTGAGAGACGAAAGAGAACGGACAGATTTAATAAACCGTTGCGTTGTTATCGGATTACATATATCACGACAGTAATATATATAAAACATCGCTAAAACAGATAGAACTCTTTATATAAAGGTACGTTTAAAACGTAAAGTAAAGTAAATTCTAGTTAAAATTAGAGAGCAAAGCGACTAACGGATTCATTGTTTTCAATAGAAACCTGACACACGTTTTATGGGTACTGGTGAAGGCATTTCATTTGTTTCATCACTAGTTGCTCGAATTCAGCACCTCTAATGAATTCGTATTTGCTAAAACAAATCAAAACAACTTTGCTATTTCTACTTTGGTATTTTACTTTCGGCACAAATAAATGAATATTCATTGATTGTTTGTATTGTGTAACCGTACAAACAATTGCTGCGACGCTGCAACGGCACTACTGACAGGTTATGTAGTTTTAAAGCAAATAATACAACAATTTAAAGATAGATTATTCAAAGAACACGTATATAAAAGAAGACTAAACTTAAACTGTTTATGTCATAAATATTTGTTTTTTATTATTAGGTTAAAAGTAATGATGGATACAGCTAGTGTATTTATTGGGTAATTATCTTCTTTTGTTTTTAGATTCATAACATCCAATCGAACCAAATAAACTAAAACAGCATAATGCCATTTTGGCAGTCAAGGATGAAGCTAAAACAGTGTTGCAACTGGTATTAAACTCAGAGAAATAGGTTCGGCTATGTAACAAATATTACATATACTACTACTACTACAACTAATTTATATTTGTATATTTATTATATACTGAATAAAGTCTTGTCAATGAATCAAACATAACATGTTTCAATAAATGTATTACATTATTATTTGCTTAATTCATCACTTTAATATTGCGAGGATTACATTAATCATTCAACATCAAGGATACAATATTGACTAAACTATCCCCCTACTTTTCCATGCCGTATCTCAGACAATGTACTGTGCTATACAGTATTATGTTTCCAAGTCACGCGTCTCACTACTCACTGCCAACACGTAACACTGTCACAGCCTGACACAATATTGACTATACATATCCGACATCGCCTTGGCCTATCTCAATGTACTTTACAGTCCAGTGTTACGTTCCTGAGTCACGCGTCTCTTACTTACTGTAACACCTAACACTGTCACAGCCTGACACAATATTGACTATACATATCCGACATCGCCTTGGCCTATCTCAATGTACTTTACAGTCCAGTGTTACGTTCCTGAGTCACGCGTCTCTTACTGTAACACCTAACACTGTCACAGTCTTACACAATATTGACCATACGTATCCGACATCGCCTTGGCCTATCTCAATGTACTTTACAGTCCAGTGTTACGTTCCTGAGTCACGCGTCTCTTACTAGCTGTAACACCTAACAATGTCACAGTCTTACACAATATTGACTATACATATCCGACATCGCCTTGGCCTATCTCAATGTACTTTACAGTCCAGTGTTACGTTCCTGAGTCACGCGTCTCTTACTAGCTGTAACACCTAACAATGTCACAGTCTTACACAATATTGACTATACATATCCGACATCGCCTTGGCCTATCTCAATGTACTTTACAGTCCAGTGTTACGTTCCTGAGTCACGCGTCTCTTACTGTAACACCTAACACTGTCACAGTCTTACACAATATTGACCATACGTATCCGACCTCGCCTTGGCCTATCTCAATGTACTTTACAGTCCAGTGTTACGTTCCTGAGTCACGCGTCTCTTACTGTAACACCTAACACTGTCACAGTCTTACACAATATTGACCATACGTATCCGACATCGCCTTGGCCTATCTCAATGTACTTTACAGTCCAGTGTTACGTTCCTGAGTCACGCGTCTCTTACTAGCTGTAACACCTAACAATGTCACAGTCTTACACAATATTGACTATACATATCCGACATCGCCTTGGCCTATCTCAATGTACTTTACAGTCCAGTGTTACGTTCCTGAGTCACGCGTCTCTTACTCACTGCCAACACGTAACACTGTCACAGCCTGACACAATATTGACTATACATATCCGACATCGCCTTGGCCTATCTCAATGTACTTTACAGTCCAGTGTTACGTTCCTGAGTCACGCGTCTCTTACTGTAACACCTAACACTGTCACAGTCTTACACAATATTGACCATACGTATCCGACATCGCCTTGGCCTATCTCAATGTACTTTACAGTCCAGTGTTACGTTCCTGAGTCACGCGTCTCTTACTAGCTGTAACACCTAACAATGTCACAGTCTTACACAATATTGACTATACATATCCGACATCGCCTTGGCCTATCTCAATGTACTTTACAGTCCAGTGTTACGTTCCTGAGTCACGCGTCTCTTACTCACTGCCAACACGTAACACTGTCACAGCCTGACACAATATTGACTATACATATCCGACATCGCCTTGGCCTATCTCAATGTACTTTACAGTCCAGTGTTACGTTCCTGAGTCACGCGTCTCTTACTCACTGCCGACACGTAACACTGTCACAGCCTGACACAATATTGACTATACATATCCGACATCGCCTTGGCCTATCTCAATATACTTTACAGTCCAGTGTTACGTTCCTGAGTCACGCGTCTCTTACTCACTGCCAACACGTAACACTGTCACAGCCTGACACAATATTGACTATACATATCCGACATCGCCTTGGCCTATCTCAATGTACTATACAGTCCAGTGTTACTTTCCTGAGTCACGCGTCTCTTACTAGCTGTAACACCTAACACTGTCACAGTCTTACACAATATTGACTATTCACATCCGACATCACCTTGGCCTATCCCAATGTACTTTACAGTCCAGTGTTACGTTCCTGAGTAACGCATCTCTTACTTACCGTAACACCTAACACTGTCACAGTCTGACACAATATTGACTATTCACATCCGACATCACCTTGGCCTATCCCAATGTACTTTACAGTCCAGTGTTACGTTCCTGAGTAACGCATCTCTTACTTACCGTAACACCTAACACTGTCACAGTCTTACACAATATTGACTATTCACATCCGACATCACCTTGGCCTATCCCAATGTACTTTACAGTCCAGTGTTACGTTCCTGAGTAACGCATCTCTTACTTACCGTAACACCTAACACTGTCACAGTCTGACACAATATTGACTATACATATCCGACATCGCCTTGGCCTATCTCAATGTACTTTACAGTTCAGTGTTACCACAGAGTAATAAGGTATATACCTTATTACTCTGTGATTGTTATGTTCCTGAGTCACTCGTCTCCTATTTACTGTAACACCTAACACAAGAAACAATAGTGACTAATCTATATCCGACCTCGTTATACCTTAGTTAATCTACTTTAAAGTACAGTATTATGTTCCTAATACACGAGTTTCTTACTTAGTGTCAACATGTAACACAAACACAATATGGGATAATAGTGACAAATCTATATCCAACCTCACCTTGTGTCTCAGTCAGTGTACTTCAAAGTACAGTATTATGTTCCTGAGTTACGTGTTTCGTACTTGTGTCAACACGCATCGTATACATAATCTGAGACAAGTGACTAATCTAGTTCTGACCGATCAATACCGGATAATGGCCGTCAATGTACTGCATTGTATTGTTTTGTGACTTCAGTCACTAGTATCACAATTTGATAGACTTATAGTCCAAGAGCTGAGAGCCGTGAGCCAATTTACATGTACATGTTTATAACCAGATTGTTCTGGAAATCAAAGGAAATTCTCCTAAAAAGTAAATAAGTTATTATTGGTGCTAATTTTGGTGGTGGTCGAAATAGGAGTTAAAAATAGGTTTGAATATTTTCTTAGATCAAATCTTTTTACCTTACACACTTACATCAACATTCGCCCATAGAAATTAATTATGTCCGTCGTTAGCCAATTATATAAGTTGTCACGTGGCTCATTCCGATATATTAATAGCGAACATTTAAAAAGCCCCTTAAAACGCCTTAATTTGTTGGTGAACAGACCAATAAACACTAAAAAAGTGCGTGTTATTTAAAAAAAAGATACTTCTTGTCTAAATGCTCATTACTTTTAACCATATTGCTAAATAAATTGTAAAATACAAAATTGCTTTTCACCTTAACATATATCCATGCTGTTTTATTACTCCTATTTCAACACCGTAGTTAATATGTTGCCTAAGCTCCATATGTGAAATATTATTCCATTACTTTTTTTCTGAGGCAATTTTGGAAGAAATTCTTTGTTTGAAGGTTATTTTTGATGATGGAAGGATTGTGAAGGAAACAGGATTTTTTCAGACATTTGCCATCGTTCAGTGAAACAAGAAATCAGTAACACTACGTTTCGAGATGTGCAATCTGATCTCTTCTTCAGGTAAAGAACCAACCAAATATATAATTACAAACTAGGTTAAAATAAACAAATCATACCAAAGCGTTGTGGCACGCCTAAGTCACGAATCACAACCACCATGTTGTTTGTCAACTTCACTAACTCTAAAAACTTGCACTTAATGAAAAACTATACACAACACTAATCATTAAAACTGAACTACAGAATACAGGTCACAATACTTCTGCATTCGTCTACTAACCACCTACGACCGACCAGAGGTACTATTTAGTTTTTTTTTTTTTTTGCATATACTTAAAAATATCAAAATATATATTCGTTTTGATTGCCATTGGTAAGAAATAAACAAATTAATCAGCTAATGTAAGATTAAAGAATCACATATATCTTAGGAGCATAGAAGACGCAAAAGTTTTAGTCTTGATGTTGACAGAAGCCACAAAGTCTCTTGAGCTGAGCTTCAACTGACGTCGGAAGTGAATCTTGGATGCAACTACTCTTCGAGTTCGCAATTTCCTAAGATTCTTCCAGAGAAATAATGTTATTCTATCATAAAATTTTCCTTTCTTTAATATTTCCCTTTATTGGTTGGGTTTTTTCACTAATGGGTTATAATCACCACATGCCGTATTCTAGAATGGAGTTATGAGCTGTGGAGTTTCCACCGATATCATACATTTTCTAATTTAAACTTACAATAATACGCATTTAATATACTAACATATACACTAGTAGATATTGGATCTTGTGTTACGCCAAGTATATACAATCATATTGAAATAATTATTTATATAGGGTAACAATAACAAGTTACGATGACAGTCCATATGCTTGATTGATTGATTGAAAATGTGGGTAGCCCTCAGGCTGGGACACGTCAGGCTTACGCCTCATTGTTCCAACCAACATTATTCCTAAGCTAGTTTCTCCAAGAGTTAAAGAGTGGTGGCTTCCAGTCTGGTTGGTTTTATATCCCCCAAAGATTGACCTTGCTGCTGTGTCACTCTGAGTGCCAGTGCTACACACATGCATTTGTAGAGACGACATGCTCAGTGCTTCAGTTAACTAGCTGCAAAGATGTCATAAAGCTTCATCGCTATAGAACCCTATATTTGACAAATTCCCATTAAGGAGAGCTATTACCGTTCTCAGATTATCTCTGCCCAAGCCACACAAGGACCCGGCAAGCGTGGCATTGGGACTCTTGGACAGTTTCTTGTAGAGTTTCTACCTATTGACACTGCCACCTAAGACTTTGTTCACCATTAGCCCATTTTTTACTGCGTTTACGACATGGAAACGGCCAATGCTACACACTGGCTCAGGAAAATGAATTCTAAATTACGAATAGTGTAATAATCATTCGTCAGGAACTACACAAGTGGCCTGAATTCTTTTTTTTAACGAAGAAGTCAGCTTTCTCATTTGCTGAGACTCCACGATGCCCATTAACAATTGAAAGTGTTATCATACCGTTAAGATAAGTAACAGATGACAGTAAATTAACATGTAAGGCTATATAACACTATAATAATTGCATATAGTATTCATACCGTTGAAAAATTCTCGGTTTTTAAACAGCGCTAAAAAGAATCCAATAGCAGTCAAATGATACCACATGTCTAAAAAAACTAAATGTAGTAATCATAGCGTTGAGCTTTTCTCAGTTACTCAACGATAAAACAACAATAAAAAGTAAACAGTGGCAGTCAAACGACACCACATGTCTAAAACAATTGAATGTAGTAATCATAGAGTTGAGCTTTTCTCAGGTACTCAGCTATAAAACAACAATAAAAAGTAAACAGTGGCAGTCAACACCACATGCTGTATGCAATTTAATAATTGAAAGTGGTATTCATAGCGTTGTACTATCTTGGTTACTGTTTGTAACATTCGAGCGTCTTTTTTGTATTTTAGAAACCCGTCAGACAAACGTTTTCTTCAATATATTTTAAAATATTAAATTTTTATTAAAAATTAATAATTATACCAAAAATGTTTTAAGAATTAATACTAAAGAAATTCATACTGTTCATACTATCAATATAATGTTTACTAAACAACAACTTCTAAACCTTCTTTATTGAACAAAATAACGTATAATGTTTTTAACTCAACAGATTTTATCCACTGTTTCAACCAAACACTACTTTCATTGGATTACTTAATTTTGTTTTATAACATTAGACGAGAAAATCGCTACTGGTTAGTATGTTCACGTAGGCTGTTTTTGTATTGTATGTCCTTGTATTAACATGGACTTTTAATATGTATTAAGAATGTGACATATATAGCGTTTCATTTATAGCTTACAACATAAAAGTAGCCGTGCTTTGGAAAGGAATAACAGCGCCCAAAATACATTTATGACAATAACTTTAGTTGTGTAGTTTCGTATTTTACTGCGAGCACCTTAGAACTAAGACGAACCTATTGTAAAACGTCCACAACAAATCTCATCTGTTGGTTTTAAAGTCATTTAAATTGTGAAAAACTTACGCAGTTAGACTGCAAAGTTTTCAAAACCATTTCATAGCAAACAACTAATAGTTAAAATACAATTGTGTACAAATTTTCATGTAAATACGTACGTTGTGTGGTTTTCGAGATTTCGTGATAAGTTAGTCAGTAAATTTGGCTTTTACATATATAGATGGCATTGAATTGAAGATATCACAGGTTTACAAAATTAGGCTGCGAAAGTATCAAAACCATATCTTAAAGAGAATGCTCGAAGCTAAGACGAACATGTTTACATTTGTGTGTAAATGGTTCAGTAGTTTCTGATATTTTCTAATAAAGAAAATTTTCATTATCTGTTTTTATATTTCATTAACATCTGATTCCTAGGTTCAAAGACGACATAAGGATCCCATTAGATTTCATTAAGCACTCGGAAGTACATAAAAGAATTGCAGAATTATTCTTTTTCATTTGGATCCATTTGTGCAATAACTTACACATGTAAACAATTGTATAAAATCATACAAATGAACAGACACGCATTGTCCATGAGTCTGGAACATACTACGCAAGGTTTGAGGTACAGGGATAGTAGCTTTAACAATGGGAGTGCCGGAATTTCAGGCCAAACAATAAACGAAATCTTTCCACTCTAGAAATCAGATAGATAAAAGAATGTTGTACGCAAAATACCTGTGTCTTGCAGAATTGAAGATCATCCGCGAAGGTTTATAGTAAAATCAGAAAATTATTTCTCTTTCGGTTTTGTTATTCAGAGTTAATATTTATTAGTATTTAAATACTACTTTTTCACTTTAAGTTCTCTAAATCATTATACAATCGTTTGTAAATTATACCAATATGTTTTCTTTACACAATATTAATTTTGTTTTATACTATAACGAGAATTATTCCGTATTATCAGATTACAATATGTCGACTCTCTTTGGTATCGGACGAAGATAAATTTCTAGAAGATATTTTTCTGCGAGAGGCCATCTTAATTTTGTTTCCATTTATAAAATATATTTAAATTCATATTTTAAACATTAAGCACCTATTTTCCCTAACTTCCCACCAGTGTTATACAAGAATCAAAATCAGTCAAGTTATTTCTAAATTTGTCTAATAATAATTAAAGGTCTTTCGAAAATCACTGCTATACTTGAGTACATGAATGTTTAATTCCTTATCTGATTCCATAAATAACTGTCCAAGTCCTCATTTCTTTAAATCCATATCGGGGTCCTTTCCCAAAGATGGTACATTTTATACAAAGAAAATGATTTATTACTGTTCTTTAAGTCTCTTATAACGTTACAAATAATACATTAATGGAATTTTAAGAAATTGTAATTTTTATACACTGTTGCTATGTTCGAAACATTGCAACATAATAAATAAACCACAAAGTATTCTATTTATTCTAACAATTTATGGTGGTCTCTCGTGAGTTTGCGGCTTCTCTGATACACAAGTCTTGTTAATCATTGTCAATTTTGATTTTTTTTTATGTACAGGAGAACAGATTCCAGTTTTTGGCTAAGATTTGTTTAAATTGGTTGTTAGCACATACCAAAGGCATGTTATATTTTTAAGATAAGATTTAAGTTGTCCTTCTCATCGTAATCTTAATATGTTCGTAGGTTTGTTATGAACTGGGATAGATATACTAAAAAATGTTGTATTTTATATATATATAAATATTTGGTTTTTTATTTTTATTTCTACATGAAGAGAACACATATATATATATATATATATATATATATATATATATATATATATATATATATAAAACAGATACAATCTTACAAGTCTATTAAGTATTATAATCAGAACGAACAATAAGCTATGCTAAATTATAGTGAATAGTAGAGTTTTTCAATCAAAGGTTTTTGCCCATGAACCATTGTGCAATCGAGATAGTAGGATACTATTAGATGGAAAGTTTACAAAGCCGATCTTAAAATAGTGGCTGTAGTCGCCACAACAAGCGTTGGCAGATAAACATCCACACACTAACAGCTGGAGACAGAGAACATCTGGGCCACTATGCAAATGTTTCCAGCTTCTGCTAACAGTTAAGCAACAATCGTCACTTTGTATGAACAAAAATAGTGCACTGAGACGTTTTCCTGACTATTTATCAGCATTACCTTACTTCGAGTGAAATATTTTATTCTAGCATTTAAATAAAAAACCCTTGATCATTCCAATCACAGAACTTCAGGATCTGTAAAGGAATACACATTTCGAATTATTGCTTTCGTAGTGGAAACTAAGTTTATCCCTGCTTAGAAAAGTCATGATTATTTAGGATCATAAGGGATCCATAAGGGTCTTCTCGAAATGGTGTCTTTGTTCTACCAATTGTGTAACACCTCAGAAAGGCCTCGAAAAACTTGGTGAATCGGTTCCTCTTGGTTCAACGAAGAGCCCTATTTATTTTCGCGTCAAGAGGTCAAAGTTGTCTGCAAGTCTGTGTGTGATAATTCGTAATAGAAAGGTCCTAGAGACTTTAAACTTGATACTTAGTTACTAGTGGTTCCAGGAAGAGCTCTTCTGGATTCTGGTTTTAGAACCAAAAGTTAAAAGGGCAACCTAACCGTGTGTGCGCTATCTATTAAGTTCTATCTGATCTTCCGATATTCCATCGCATCTTTGTATACGTTATAACGTGTGTAAGCAAGATAATAATTTTGCTCAAACTGGCATTAAACGTCAATTGAAAAGTCAAACCATCTTGTCAAAAGCTTACTAAAACATAATCTGACTGTTACCTTTTGAGAAATACATAATCTATATCTTTTGCGAAATACAGGAATAGACGAACTAAATTTCGATTTAATACTGATGAAATGTTGAGCTATTAATGATATAATTATAAGCTTTGCATAAACCCGAGAGGTGTATTGATTTGAGTTTTTTTTTTTTTTTTTTTTTTTTGGCCTATAGACTCTAACTACCAAGAACTCTGGAATTTAAATTTTTATGTAATTTGTTGCTTATAAAATATTGATTTTATCTGTTAATACTTCCATAATTACATTACTCAAAAACGGTAAATAAATTTGAGCTTGGTATAAAAAATCAAGTAATTTAATTTTTGTCGATATGAATATTGTACTATGATAATAAGGGATTTGAAACAAATGTAAATACGTAACGCAGACTTACTTATAATCCTTACATAATACAATTTACTTTGTGATAAGGATTATATCCCTTTTTGTTTAGTTATATTCTCGTTGATCTTAATCTGTTTGATGACGACTGACTTGTTAATGCCGATTGCGCCAATTTGTTATTTATCATCCAATGTACGATTAATGTCGTTTAATAATTGACTGATTCAATATTAAGACAAAATCAATTTTCATTATTTTTTGTAAAAATATTGGTTATACGCTATTCAGATTTGTGGATATTTTATGTCCGTTGTTTTAAAATTAGGAGATATTTTTTTACTTTCTATACATTAACTAAACAATTATAATTTGTTCGCCAATCTTTAGTTTTTAATTGATTGTATTTCAAAAATTCGTACTGAGCGGCGAATTAAATCCGAAAATGTGTTCGGCGTCAGGTCTACCTTCACAGGCACTTTTATAATGTTTGCATGTATTCTAATAATGATTCTTAGAATATTTATTACAATACTCTTTGTAATAATATATACAGGGTGTTTAAAATCTTTCCGGCAATTTTTTAGAGATAATTTGGGTTAAGACAAACGAAAATTATATAAAAACATTTAGTTTACCATCAGTATGTTTGTGTGTGTACTTTTATTATTTATAATTTTATTCATCATCAGGATTGTAATACGATCTTGTTCACTTAAATACTCCGTTTCAACGTTAAGTATCACAAAAACTTAACTTTGATCATTCCAACCAGAAACTTAACATGATAGTGGACCTCCTAAAAACTGATAATATAAGGGAGGCCTGTCCTGCAGCAGATTAATAACTGTAAAACAGGTTTGAGTTTGTAAGGAAAGTGGTTGTGTATTGACGTTATGTACCTTCCGAATGTGGATGTTCATGTTTTGCCTCAATTAATTTTTAATTAATTTCAATGAGCTGCCAGTTTTTTCTGGGTTTAGATTGAAAGCTCTAGCTTCTCTCTTCTTCTTCTTCTATTAAGCCTTAATGGGTTAAAACTTATGCCTTAATGGGTCTTTACATTTTGGGCAACGGGCAAAGCTGCTGCAGTAAATAAAAACAATTATATTAGAATATTTGTGGAGTTGCCTGAAGATGAAACCTTTGGTTTCGAAAGGCCTCGTCCAAAAAATAAACAATATGGAAAAGTGGTGTTTTCATTAACATTTAGTAATATTTAAAGAATTTTCCAATTGGTCCAAGAGTTTTCAGTAAATAAAAAGTTCAATTCTTTTTTCTTGGAAGTTTTCCCGAGTTCCATCTTTCCATCTTTATCCACCGAAAACTAAACAGAGTGTATCCATATTTTTAACTCACATTGTATATTTTCTCAATAATCATTAGAATAGTTCATTATTACTTGGAATATTGTTGCACAGTTTGAAACTATATTGTCGAAACTCTTTTTTTACATTTTAAATTTATTTGTTTAAATTTAAATTATAATTGTTAAATTAAAATTATATTTATTTATCCTTACTTTTTAAGTCATACTGAAGGATATTTTAATATTAAAAGCATATTACGCTGGTTGTATAAAATCAAAACCTGAGTTACATGGTACTTTAACACTTGCTGTAAGTTTTCTAACGAGGCGTTAATTGTCGGACTTGCCATTCAATTAACTGAGTCTGCGAAGTTAATGGACTAACTTTGATGATTACACACCTGTAAGGTTGCACGCATCGAACTTTATCGCTGCGGAAACGTACATATGGTTTTACAGGAATTTATATTAAGCTATATGAAGTAGTATATTATTAGAGCTGTTTGTAAAACTTTAATATAAGAATAATAATATTTATTTCCTCTTACACACAAAAATACATTTTTTCAAACAAACAGAAGGAAACATAATATATCAAACTTAAAGGAGTTAAAATAGAGTAATACTCGGAATTATAAGCGAGTATCATTTAAACAAAAGATATTACCTTTTGCAAATGAAATAAAGACCATTTAAATACAATTTACTTCTTAATTACTGACGAAAACATGTAGGACTTCAGAAGGCTAAGCCTGTTTAAAGGTTCAATTTTTATCATTAAATATTACGTTACTGAAATTGGCACGCTCATACATAACTAAAAAGAAACATACTAGTGCTAAAATAATAGCATCAATACTCTTATCACTCAACATCAATCTACCATATATGAGCCAGTGAGAGGGAAAAGTGGTTACAAGTCACTTTTTTATAGTTTTGAGATTCTGAAGGGTTTACTAAAAGGAGTACTATAAATCTATTCATCATAATAGCTTTTTACTCTATGACAAAATTGGTTACTCATATCCTGATTTATCATTTTCATATTTCAAAATATGTACTTAATGAATGCAATCGATTAGTAACAATTTGCAGTTTTTTTCAAATTGACTTGTACCACTTTTTCCAAAACATATTTCGGGTAAATAATTGTTTGACAATGTAAGAAACTGAAAGAACTCATTTATTTTGCCATTAGTTAGCTACAAAAAACATTGAAAAATGATAAGTTAGCCTATTCTTTAGTCCTTTTCATCATCGGATTCTGATTCACTGCAACGATCGATGATGGGGGTGTCGTCAATTCCTTCAGCTGATTTCCAACTGTCAGGTCTGTGTAGAAACTATGGTGGATGGGAGGAATGAAGGCTAGGAGATCCATCATGTCCTTCTTCTTCGCTACTGTAACCGGACGAGGGTGACGAGTACAGAGCTTCAGTTGTGATACTTGCGAGGGATACCATTCGCCTTCCTTTTTTTGCTGGGGTGATGTCAAGACAATCAAAGGGAATGTCATCATTCAGTGTCTCCTTGTAAAAGATCTTGAAGGTTGGTCCTTAACATACCTCAACCATTGGATACTAAACCAAGATACTTTGTGTTTATCTACATTGGTTTTTTCTTCTAGTAATTGATCTTTCGAGCGCCTGAGTGGAATTAAAAGTCTTCTCGGTTCATGATTTTAACCACAAAGGGCTTCTTCTTCTTTGACTTTGTTTATGGTATCGTACCAATCACGAGGAGAGTACATTGTTTTTTCCTTTAGAATACTTTTTCTATAATGCCAAAATCTGCGTCATTAGGCAGAAATTAGTGTCCGCAGACCATAAATTTATGATCTACTGTCTGAATTTTACAATTCTCTTGTTGAATAAACTGCATCATGGTGAGAGAGCAAGCTTGATGTTGCGGTTTTTGCCCGCCACAGCTATCGCTGAACATTATTACATGACTAACATCATTGGAAACATTGTGACTTAAGTGCTCTGTAATACAAGAAGCAACCTCTTGAGATCCTCGGAACCTTCAACTTTCATTCCAAACATACATGAAAGCTGAACTATCTGCTAAGCTGATGACAGCCCAGATTGTACACATACATGTTTTCTTTTGTAGTATGCAATTGGAACATGTCAAATTTGGAAAAGCTAACGCCTTCTGAAGATCAAACGTAAATGAATAAACGTTGGAATTGTTCTTGGATTCTTCTTTCGCTGCGTCTAGTTTCTCCCTTGCAAGGTCTGCTTTTCTCAAATGTATTTCCTTCATACGTTCAATATTTCTCTTTTCTTCTTCATCTTCAGCTATGGCTAGTTTTCATTTTGAACGTGTCACATTTCACACACGTATCCTTGTGAGGCTGATGAAAGTGCAAATTGAATTCAAAATTGAACACTTTTCTGTACATTGACTCTGATAGAGGTTGTGTGTTCAAAGTATAGCAATGATTCTTGTACAGATTGTACATCTCTCTAATGTTAAGAGATTCTGGTAAATACTTGCGGTTCGGATGTGTGACTTTCTTGTATAATGTGATTCATACGAGGGAAATGAAGAAATATGATCTCTGAGTATTTTCAGTCTAACCTTCATCGGTTTTGTTAACAGAAACCTGCTTCCCCCTTAAATCGCTACCCGGCTCTTTTCCATCTGTAACCTTTTTTTGAGGGCTCTAGAAGCTCTTCCGTTTGAGATTTGAAATGTACCTAAAAATACTGCTTGCACACTTTAACGTTTTTGGTAGGTAATTGTAAGTGGTACCTTACTGTTCGATTTTTTTTATTCCTCCAGAGCCATCTCTTATTCGATGAGTAATCGGTGTTGACTGCTGGCAAAGTCCACAAATATAAGCATTTTTGTGCTTGAAAACTGGCCATATCGTAAAAAATTCTGGAATAAAATCTTCCTTTCTTCTTGGCTACCAATTCATTGCATTTATTTCTGCATGAAGGCTGACATGGTTCATTTACGAATATTTTTTGCGCCACCTTTTTGCCTTTTGCTGTGAAATACTCCTTCCCATAAGCACGTTTCATTTCCGCTCTGTTTTTTTGTTAATATTCCTTTTACGTTTTCTTGTTTTGGCATCAGCAACAACTGCGATATTTGTGTTCTGTAACAAAACAAATTCTTTGTAGGCCAACAATAGTATTTCAACTAAAAAGAAACAAAATATGTTAGTTTTCGAGCTATTATAGGTTGGTTTGTCACGTACTTTATCTCATAGCTTTGGAATAGCTACACACTTTGGGATAACAGTTTTTTCTAAAGATAAGATTTTAAATAGGGCTACTGAAATAACCAATAAATGTTTTAAAATTTTGTGAGGCCTTTCGCCAGGTAGCTGACATCTACGGACAACTCAAAATGTAAAACATTGTATTGGCTATTTGAGTATTTTAAACCTTATCTTTTTATTACTACCAATACTACAGCACAATCTGCAATATAACAGTTTTTATGTTGATTAATGTATAGAAGAGATAATAAAAAAATAATTATGAAATATCCGCACCTGAATTTTCACTGACAGAAGAGATGTTCTGTGGTATCGCTGCGCCTGCGTTTTCATGATCTAAAAAAATAAACTCAAATTAGGATTTGGCAGTATAATTGGATGGTAATTATATCCTAATATTGTATGGCCTATAGGCATCCTGCCCAAAATCATGGGCCTATCTCATATGCAGAGATAGGCATAGGCATGGCCTATCTCTGCTTGTGTAAACAACAGCCCACTAACTTAGTGATAGGCCCAAGCTAAGGTTAATTTTCTAACTTTGCTAGACCAATTGGAATTCTCAATCCACTATAAATAATCTCTTTAAAAAGTACAATAATATTACAGGCCAAGTAATATTCAAAATACAATAAGTAGGCCTATTGCATATTGAGGTTTATAAAAAGTGAGGTTAGAGATAGATTAGAAAGCATAGTTACCTGTACTTTCAGCATCAGATGGAATGTATTCTGATCCTGAATCCAATAGAATTGAAGGAGTTGAATCTTCAGATTCACTTTCCATACTGGTTTTCGTTAAATAAACTTTTTGAGCAAAAAATTCAAAACTATCACTGTGTTAAGTCTGCAGAGGAAGCAAAAGCACATAACAAGACACACCAAATGGAAAAGTGAAGTAAGCCAAGCACCTTCATGGGAAAAGTGGTATAGTCAGACTTGTACCACTTTTGCTTTCAGTATTTCACCTATTCCGTTGGCCAATGATTATTCACTGCCATCTAAATCAGAAAAAAAACAGGATTTGACTTGGATCACTTTTTGCATGTGATAGAATGACTTACAAACAATATGTTACACAAATAATCTCAAATTTTAAAAAAAAAATTGACTTAGACCACTTTTTCCTCTCACCGGCTTATATATTAAATTAATATTGGTGTTTACCTAAAAGAACAAGAAATAAATCAATTTTATACTTGAATGTTCATAAGACTTTCAAGGTTTTCTAAAGAGAGCAACCGCACATTAAGATTTTTTTTAAATAAATATTTACTATTTAATTTTATATTCTGTATAGTCAGGAATTTTGTTATATAATCTGGGTGCTAGAACATTGTAAGTTTACGTAATCAATGTTTAGGCATTGTTTAGGCGTAATTTTTAGTTCGGGATTTTAAAGTCTGTTTCAGCATGAATTACAGTGTTAAGGAGCATATCCACTTTTATCGTAAACATTTCTCAATAATTTGTAGATAAAAAGGTTTTCTTTTTGAAATTTTTACAATTAATCTTATGAAATGTTTATGTTGAATTGATATAATATTAATATTTCTGTTATAAAAGTACCTGCCCAAAATACTAATCCATATACTATTCAAATTTCAATTAATGAGAATTATAACATTCTTAAAATTGTTTCACTGCACACTAACATCAAACTTACATATTTGGTGTGATTTGTTTTCCTACTTTCTTACAAGTTGCATTACATGAGGATTCTTTCCATAAACATTCAACACATTTATACATTAATGGCTCATTAAAACACGCCTCATTAAGTTAAAAATAATATATTTTTTTCTAAATATATACAATGTTTCAACTAACTTGGAACGTCAATTAGAACATAAAAAGACTTTATTAACCAAAAGTAACACTATAATAATACGTATACTTATATCGCTCAAAAACTTTCCAAGCATTTTATGTAGAAGCACCCACCTCTGTAAGAAGCTTTTCTTCTTGCTTCCCGTAAAGATAGTGGCATAAAACAATTTCTATTATTGCTGGTGCAATAGCTTCTGGGTTTGTAAAAGATTTTTAAATTAGATACAACCACCCCCCCCCCCTCCTTATATAACTTCCATGAATACAGATAAAGTAAAAACACAATTATTTTAGTTAATATTGTTTTATTTGATAAATCTACGTGAAATTACAAGAATCGTACCGAAATAAAAAATGCTGAAGAAAACAATTATTTTAATTTTTTAGGTTAAGTGCATGAGTTATGTAACTTCAGGGACTGACATATTCTTGTATTTCTTTACGACTTAAGAAAAATATAAAACGTTATTTAAATACTAGCTTTTACACGCGCAGCTTCATAAATAATTAAAATAAAAACTAAGTCCTTATAGCAGTTAGTAAAATCACCAATTATGTAGAATAACGGAGTCCTAAGATATTCTTCATACGAATGTAGGCATACATCAGGTACATATTATTACGGTGTTCATAGTTAAAATTATCAGAGTTTAGCTTACTTTTATATAATGTTTTGCACGTGTGGCGGAATTTCTGGTACATATTAATTATATATGCAACGCCATAGTCGAGTTATTAAATTTACAAGTAGGTCTTGGAAACCTTCAGGCAAAAAGTATTTATTTTTAGCCCACGTTATGTAATTCGGATCTGAGATATCTTCAATGCTACAATAGACCTTTCCTTGTTGAACGATGAAAAATTACATACAAATATTATTTTTGGTCTTAGAAGCTTACTTTGGTTAAAATATGTCTACTTCCGGCCGTACTAAATCACTTACGGCGCCACAGTTGAATTTGCTTTATTGCCCCAATCTGAAAACTACGTTTTACATGTATATACGTATGTAGCTCTCGGAAATCGACTGCCGGCTCTTGTAATGTACTTTTGGTCTAAGGTATTCTCAGTTCAATAGTTGATTTTTCCTTGTTTTCCTATGAAAAATATACATATATACGTAGGACTGAGAAACCTATTACGGTCTAGGGGGAAATCCTACCTACTTCCTATCTAATTACCCGTATTTCTCATATGGGAATAAATATTTTCCCGTGTAAGGGAAAATCCTTATAGTTCAAGCAACTTTTCAAATTTTGATTTTTTTTGTTTTTTTGACTTTGGTATGGGAAAGAACGGATTGTGAGGCGTTATGTGTATTTCTCTGTTTTTTTCCTTAAACCTAATGTTAAAATTTCATATCACAATGTCAAGAAAGCCCACCACTTAGGAATACCGTATTTGAAAGCATCCACAGCTTTGGTCATAAAGGTTGGTCATAATAGTGTTTAAATTAATATTTACAGTGTTTATATTCGTTACTGTGCAATCTGGATTTAATATCTAATCTTTTTCATTGGTTCTGTGCATTACACTCCCTGATCTAGCCCAGTAACTTTTAATATTTATACCATTTGAATGTAAACATGCGTTTCAGACAACCTGTCAAACTTCAGCAGAAAGTGTCAACAACTGTGTAGTATTAGTTAAATTTGGATTATGTAACATTAATACTACTATTTTTTTAGAATTACAAAATACTCCAGGTAACTCCTTCCTCAGATTTCAACGAATATTTCAGAATTGAACTAATTGGTCCAGCTGTTCTCGAGATTATTATTTAGTTATGCATTTAGCGATTGATTTTTATTTATAAGATAATTTAAGAATATGAAATGTTTATTAAATATTTTATTAACGAAATTACAATTGTTTTATAAGCCCTAACTATTTAAAATGCGGTATAAATGTTCAATTGTATCTGTTCCCTTTATTTTGGCATATTTTTAAAAATTTACAAATTAAACTCATTTAATTTCACGTACACTGATCAAAAAAAGTTTGAACTTTTTCATCCAGGCGAGTTTCTAAAGGGCTATGAGTTTAACATAAACATTCTACACCCAAACTCGATTGCACCATCTTAATGTTTTGCTCAAGTATTTATTTTAGATTGATGAAGTTGTTAACTATAGAATTCACAACAGAAAATTATTCCTCGAACATTCTTTATTGTTATAACTTTTATTGTACGAAAGATTATTCATCTTAAAAGCAATTAATTACAAAGTTTCCTGTTAGAGAAATGTACCTTGTGGAAGAAATGTTACCAGCGCAAGTTGCCAAGTGTTCAATGTTGATGTGGTCAGGGAATAGTGCCAACTCTTGTTAGTACACCAAATAAAATGTGTTACTCTCAACCAAACATATGTTCCTCCAAACTATTGTATTGTTTGATTTAGTGTATCAGAAGTGTTTGTAGAATGAATGAATGCATGAGCCAGGAATGTATCTAAATAGGGAACCAGAGTGATATTCTCCCTCCAACCCTCTCCAACATCCCACTAAATAATGTACATTATTAACCTACTCAGGATAACAGACATTTACAGTTTGATTTGTAGTCATATTATCATCTACATATATGCGAGTTAAATGTTCACATAAGTATTATACATTCATCGTTAAGATACACGTTTGCTCGCTCATAAATGCATTAAAATACATGAAAAAACATTGATTATTCATTTACAACATTATAATTTTCAATAAATAATACAGTTTTGTTATAAATATGGAAGAAATCAAATGTAATATGTGTAAAACTGTAGTTTAATACAATAAATCAAATTTCTCTTTTCTGTTTTCAGATTATAAATGTGTAATAATTGGTTGTGACATTAATTTAGAGAGCCAATTTAGATGGCTGTCATCTTAGTGTTTTTCGGCTTTGGTTACAGTCCTAGACGTTGAAAGGGTGGCACAGACCAGCTAATTAAAATTATCTCTGCCGCCAGTAATTACTGACACTTGTTTCATTAGGATTGCTCAGTACAAGTACTGAAAGTAGCATAGAACAGCCTTGGTTATCCATTTGGTTAATTTATTTTTAAAAAAACTATACAAAATGTGGTTTTATTAGTATAACTCTTCATTTAAAGCACTGTTCTACTTATTTAAAGGTTAGGAAGTAAAATAAAACAAGTACCGAGTACAGCTTGGAACGAGCAAAATACATTGTTAACTACTGCCTCAAACCAATAAATAGAATCAAACAACATTTGTCATTTTTAATTCAAACTTAATTAATCCTCCCGTTAAATTATATTTTCGTTGCGGATTTAACCAGTCCAGAACTGAAGATTCATCTGCAATGGTGACTACGTTGGTTTTAGCCCCATGAAACATCTTACACTTAACATATTTTATGACCTATTGTTTGGTCATAGTTTTGTATGAAATGTTTCATTTTTAACACCCATTCAAAAGCTTTTTGCTTTTTCGATATTTTTAACTATTATTTTGAAAACAAATTTTACTTTATCGTTTGAATATCAAAAATTATTAACTTTAAAATAATTACCAAACAATATTTCTATGGGTATTCTTTATTGCAATGGTGACTATACAACAATAATATAATGTAAAATAATTTACACACAATAATATACAACAATAATAACAATACTCATCCAATATAGAATCCCATTTGAACTATAATACACTAGTAATAAATATAGACTATAAGAATATTAACAAGGATAGACATTAAAAAACACAAGGCAAGCATTTTCAATAGCAATAACAACTGATGTTAATAAATGTTCTTAATGTTAATAAATTAAGAACAAATCACATCAAGGGCATAGATTTACAATAAGTATGAAAACAATAACAAGGATAACAACAAATTAAGGTGCATTAAAAATTAATAATGGGAAATGGTTATCAGAGTATATGGCGCGTATATGTGGATGTGCGTGTGTGATAGTATTTAAAGAAGGAGGGTCAGCAGACAATTCCTGGAGGGACCACTTTTCACATAGTAAAGGTCCTTGGAGATAGAGTCCGCCCACTCCTGCATTCTTAGCAGAGAACTATTCTTGGCGTAGTGCGTCAAAACGATTGGTCTTGCAAAGACATCACATGATCTTGTTCCGGAAGGCACTCTGAAAGCGATTCTCTGGAAAGAGTCGGGGCAGTCCACCTTATAGTTGACCAAGCGGTGTAAGAACATGATTGTCCTGAGCAGTACGTCTTTCCTCGAGTGATGACATATTGAGAAGACTAGCAGTATCAAGTAAGAGTGTAGCGACGTATTGGAAACCAAGATGGGCACCCATCAGACGAAGAAAATGTTTCGAACATTTTCGAGATCAGATTTAGGTGGGTCTGATGAGGAACTACAGTACTCCAGATGAGGTCTGAAGAACGAACCAAAGAACAGTTTAAGAGATCGGATGCTTTTACATGTTCAATGGCGATAGATGAGACCAAGCATGTCAGTGCTCTGGTACACGAAGCAAGAACATCATGTTCCCAGTTCAGAGGCTTAACAAAAATTACACCTAGGTCCCTCACTTCCGATGTACTATTGAGGATAGCATAACCGATGGTATATTCACACCGATAATGGTTGATGTTGCAGTGGAAGGTAATGCATAGGCATTTTTCTGTGTTCAGAAACATCGAATATTATTACCATACCATTCCACGATAGAATCCAGCTCAGCTCAAAGAAGGTAATAGTCAGTAGCCGAATAAACATTTTCTGAGAAAGTATGATGTCATCAGCGAAAAGTAAGTATTTACAACGCTGGTTTGTGACATGGGGGGTTCAGTTTTTTACATCAATAACTGAACCGTTTATGTAAATAGGAACAATGAAACTTCTTATAAGGAAATTAGGAAATATGCCATCTGATAAAGACTTGTTGAATAGTCTAGTAAGAGAATACTTTATCGGTCGACAGTATTGTAAGGCAGTAGCAGTATTTCACAGTCGCAGGAGGAATAGAGTTAGACCCAAAAAACCCTTAGATTCGAGGAAGTCACGAGGAAAGCTCAGTTCGCTTGTAGATATTATGGTAATAATTTGTCTCAGTGAGTACGTGAATGTCGAGTACACAGTTAGCTAATGACAACCACAAATCATGCAGCTTAGATATCAGTCCAGTGACGTATTGTTAATTGATGTTGCATTCGGTTTAGCCGTTGGAGGAAACTTTGTTTTGCTTTTTGACAATAGTTGGAGTGATGTTGACGTATTTTGTATTAAAATCACTTTCTCCTTCTTTCTTGCGTTTGTATATGCGCTCACGGATTTCATCGAAGTATTTACGCTCGTTAAAGGTACTGTCTCGGAAAATCGTAGCACTGAAGATACTATCGACCTTGAGAAGTTCTTGAGAAAATATTTTGAAAAGATCCCTAGCAGCACCAGGGTTGGCGAGAATTACCTTTATCGGTCTAGACCTGGTATTAGACATCTTGCCCAATCTATAGAAACGGCTAGTGGGTGAGAAATCAATTGATTCGAAAATGCGATTAATGAACGCACGATCGTGAGATTTACTAACTTGATTGTCTTGGCTGCTGCTTTCTACTAAGTTATGAAGTCATCCTGAAAGTGCGATCAGTAATTTTGGAACAACAATCTTCTAAGTTCAAAGATGCTAAATAAATTACACATCATTCTTCAAGTAACTTTAAAACAGGTGATATTAACCATATGTTTAAAATGTATGACTCAGACCTAAAATAAAGGCGCTAACATGTATGAATTTTAACATTTTTCTTATGTTAGAAAAAATTCAAGAATGTTTCACTGCCGTTAGCACTTCAAAATGAGTTAATATTAAATGGCTTGAGTGTTTATACTAAACTACACGAAATTTCTATGAACCATAAACTGCAAACCTACGCCTATAAAAATAATTCTAGAACGCGTGCGCTTTTTACATGCCTTCCGCCAAAATATGATATATGTGATACATTGCTATTATTGGAAGAACTTATTTCGTACTGTTTCCAAATTTAAAGGCGATCGTGTTGGGGATATTGAATCGGATAGCAAAACTCTCAGTGATCACCTACGAAGTAAGATGGTTTCCCTAGTTGTAGCTAAATCGTTTAACTTGTAAAGTCATAACCCTTCAGAGATTATGAACAAGAAACGTTTTATATAATTTCATTTAGTATTTTGTAAACTTTTACTCGATTTTAATTGTATAAGTTATTACATGGAGGAGCTCTTCAACCCAAGTGAAGAATTAATTGTGATGTGCGATAAAATATTCCCGCAAATGGCGTTGAAAAAAGGCAAATACTTCATTCTACAAACACTCTTGTAAATAAATATAGAACTTCATTGTAAATTTTTATGCTATTTAAAAATAATGTTGTTTATGAAATTGTATTCCGCATCACTCAAAGATGTATAAGTTTTACCACCGCATCTGAGCGAGCAATTGTATAGAAATTTCTATAATTTCGAAACTGTAACAATGAATACGTAAGGATAACTCGTAATAAGTAATTGAATACACTGTTTAGCCTCAATTCTTGCGATATTTATGAAACATAAATTCCATGACAATACCTAAGGAATTTCATAGCTTTCAAGATTGCAAAATTTCCTCTTATATTGCTTCTGGCTTTCGTTAAAGTTAATATAATAAAGAGACAAAATAATAAATTTAAAACCTTTTGAAGCTAGTCGAATCTTTGACAGCAATTACGGAAAGACAACAGACATTTGGTTAAGTTACGGCGAGTAATTAATATCTGAAAACTATAAAGAGAATATTTCCTGTGTTAGTTTTTTGAAAAGCTTCTATATTTTTTTCTATTAAAAGCAGATATAAAGTGAATTATTATAATGTTTATGTTCAACCACTTTCAAGATGTCAATTTCACTTTTATATGGCTCTAAGAATTAGTTTCTAAAAATCTTATCTTAACTTTTTTACATCTAAAACGTGAGCAAAAATACAAAACAGTATTACATCTTTACAGCCAAATATGATCAGACAGTTAATAAGCAAGCAATCACAAAGTCATTGTGGCTTTTTCAGCTATCCTGTGATTTAACCATAATAATTATTTCAAAAAACATGATTGACAAAACTTGTATGTATTTTCTTATAAAACGTTACTTTTATAGCTAAAACTTGTTTTGTTTCCCTAAAATTCTACTTTATGAGATCAAAGTGAAATAAGAATTATTTTTCTATTGGCTAAGAGTATCAGAACCGAGAAAACTATATAAGTCTATTTTGAATGAATAAAGGTTAATATTGAGTAGAATATTACCTTTATTGAGTATTAAAAAATCAGCTTAATCATTTTTGTGTTTACTAGATACAGTGGCCAGTCTGCGAGTAAGTGATACTTGAAGTTGTAAGCTAAAGTAGGCGGCTGGCCACTTATAAAACTACTAAGTAAGTTACGATTCAGCTATTACGATAGCGATTAAGTAAGCTAAGATGACGCTACAAGGAAACTGCACTTGCAAATTTTCATAATAAATTTATTTCAAAAGTTACCTCCGTGAAATATAAATATGTATATTATATCCAAATATACTACTGTTAAAAATAATGAATTTTTATAATAAATACAAATTTGTTAAACAGACTGGTGTAACTCAGAGGTATAACTCAGAGACTAATACAACATAGTAATTATAATATAACATGCTGAAACTGTAAAACTATTGAGAACCAAAAATATTTACTGTAATAAATGTATAAATGAAGTAACGTCAGGGAAGTCATTTCATGGTAGTGGAGGTTCAATGTGACAGACTAAACACAAAATACGTCAAGTTATAATTGACGTTTTTCACCGTTTTAGTAATTTTGCCACAATCACAAATGTGTGTTTACAAAAACACAAAACTTTCCATATAAACCATGTAAAATGTTTTTCACAACATATAAGCTACATTGTATGTTATAGAGCATGCATATAATATTGGGCAATGGAAACCAACAATAACAGTTTCCTCCACATTGAAACGATTAAATTCTTCATACCCAAACATTATGAAATGCTTTATTAAACTTCAATGTTCTAATCTTGTTCCAACTGCCTAATGCAATGTTAATTTACTTCATTCTCTAACAATAAAATCCCGTTTACTGGAGTAATATGAGAGATGTACAATTCATTATTTTGTATTTCATCTTGGTCTCTTTCTATGTGTACTCACTTGAAAGTATACGTTTTACTATTTGCCTGTAATATTCTTATGTTTCCCATATTCTACTACGCTTAATTTATTTCTCGGCAAAGATCCTACGAATTACAGTTTTCATGATACTTTGAGTGCCTTAAAATATGTTTATGTATATGATATGGTAGCAAATTATTAGTGATATGAGGAGGCAAAGTCATTTGTGAAATTACTGGTTTCTTCATCATTTCAGCAATGTCTGTTGGCAAAGTGTATTTGAAAGTTATACGAACTAAACCAATAAAGTCACTCACTTACTCGTTCCTCCATTGAAACTCCAATAAGACATTTGTTTCTTTACTGTAAGGATATCTATAAATCTACTTCGGGTTCTAGACATTTCGTTAGGTTCTGTTCTTTACCATTCTTGTTTATATAACATCCTCTAAAATCGCGGAACTGGCTCCTCTAGGATGTGACGTTATTTTTCACATGCCCAATAAAACTAAAACTATTAGTTTAATGTTCTTGTTTTTATTTTTTCATGCAATTGCAAGAATAATAGCTGAAATATATAGTTTTGTGCAGTTATGGTGCAATTTTTATAAACTGTATGGAACGTAGTAAGGTTCAACTCGTAAGCCTCTCTGATATTGTATAAACTTGGTGTAAACTCATCTAAACTTGAGAGAGAAGCTTATACCCGTTCACTTGAATTATAAAAACCACTCATGCTAAAGAGTTCATTGATTTACATACTTTTATTTCAGTATTTAAGATACTCGATTACATCCAAGAAAAGTTGTAACTGCTATTTATTTATTTAATGTTTATCTCATTATATCAAAGTTAATATTGTACTAGAGTTTATCAGATAGTAGAGCCTAAAGACAGGCCGATTCTTTGCTTTAAATGTTTGACGTTTCATGTAATAGTGATTTCAATCAATCTATCTATCAATTTTCCTTTTTTGGGCCAAATCGGCAAACTGATTAGAAAATAAATTGCATTGTAACTTTTATAAGTTAAAATATTGCTTACGTATATCAAGCATTACATAATTATTGTTACCTTAAAGACAAAGTTATGGTTATAATTCGTGATGTAATACCCAGTTTGTTACACATCATTAGTACTGTTCCTTTCCAACCGTGATTTCCTTACTTTTTGAAAAGCACTTCATTGGTTGTACCAGTAAGGAAGTAATGAGACTTTATGTACCCTAATACAGACCAAAAAGCGCTAAATGACTTATCACTGTACAGATAACATAAGCAATGGCTAAAAAGCTGATTCCTCTTCAGTATGCTGTTGGTCAAGAAGACCAACTTTGTGATTTGAGTAATTTAAATTATAATACTTGCTAACGGTAATGTTAGGGAAGAAATCATTCTTACAGTAGACCTATTTAGTTTTCTCTATATTACAAAGCTATTAGCTATTTTGAAGCAAATTTTAATTCCCATGAAAAATTAATGTTCCACGTTTTTTCCTCTTGCTAAGAGTTTTAATATTATTTCGAAGTCATATAGTGAAGCATGGGGAGAAACACTTCTAATTAAATGCGCTTCAGGTCTACTCCAAGACTGCAGCACATTTTGATCTATTAAACAAAATTATAACGGAATACAAAATGTATTGGTGTATATCATATAATGTAACCAAAAGCCATAATAAAAGTTAAAATTATATTATTTATTCACCACAACATACTTTTTCGAACCTTGTAATGCATATGAAGCAGTAATAATGTTGGTGGTTTCTCTCATTCTACAGATTATGCGCAATAAGATGAGTTTTTTGGAAAGTAGTCTTCAAAAAGACTGGCTTAAGGAATCTCATGATTTTAACACTCCGCGTTTGAGATCTCTCTCATACTTAAGATAGTGTATTTCGAATTCTGACGTGAGACTGGCATAATAGAGCAAAGTAAATGTATTCCTAGTCCCGCCTTGATGCTGTCTATATACAGTTGAATGGCTAACTCGGTGGATTCCCTATGGACGAGCTGGATTCCTGATGGACCCAGGGGGCACCACTTTGGGGGTTCTGAGTCAGAACTGTCTTGAACCGCCATGTATTTATAACAATATACTGTTGCTAGTGAAGCCTCGACGTTGTTAAGAAATCGATGAGACACGATTTTTGAAAAAAAAAAATTAAATCGGATAGTATTTGAAGTGATATCAAACGGAATATTAACCTTCAAGTTGATTAAAACGGAACAATAACAGTCTGTTACAGCTGATCAGGGAGGGAGGGAAAGAGAGAGGAGTGAGAGGGAGCGAAGGAGGAAAAGAGAGGAAGGGAGAAAGAGAGAGAGAACTCGAAACAATAACTCAACATCACAGAACTCATTTACAATAATCTTTTACACACTTTTATCTAACTTTTATAGTGCTCAATAAGAAACTGTTTTTTAAATCCTAACCGCGAAAATCCAAGAAAACCATTATATTTTTTATTACTATTTTTATCACATTTAGGCTTGTTGAAACAATGTTCATTATGTTCGCAAATATGTTCTACGGATACGCGATTGATTTCTGTTGTTTTTAAGTCGATGTTACAAATTCCTGAAAAAATTTAATACAGTTGATACAAATTCATGAAACTTCCAAAAATAAAGAACAGGTTTATATGATAAATCGTAAACATTTTCGTCTTAACTACCAGGTGATTGCTAAGGCTTTATTTTAAAATACACGTCTTTAAAATGACCGTAAGACACATAGATAGTAGTTACATTACCGTCAGAAAACTAAACAAAGAGACTGCACTCGCCACTTTATGAGTATGTACATGATTAACTAACGCTGATTTAACATTTATTTAAGTGTCGAATGGTTACTTTTAAGTATGTGAAGCTAAAAGAACTACCTCAGAACAAACTCTCACCATTTCATATCATTAACCCTTTTGATGCCTCCCGTTTCGACATTCACCAAACTTAAGGCGCTTGACAATCAATTTATTTCTTAGCGTACATTTTTCTATCGTTTACAAGAGAAAAAAATTGTGCTTACTCATGCGAATTTGCTTGCGGCTCCTGGACTGTAAAGAGTGCTAGTTGTCTGCCAGGGCTAGCAGGGCAAGAGGAAGACGATTACCGTATTAGTTTGGCCTAGTGATGGGAGAATCGAATATGGTTTATTCAAAAGCTCCCTTCTATTCGAATACTCTATCTGCGTTGAGTATTTCTTAGAGGCAAGTCTAGACTTGTCTTACTTCCTTCCCGGATCCATTGTTTCTTGGTTATTTGGAATTGCCCTGCCAAAAAGATGGGGAAAATCCTTTGCTTTTTTTGTTCCTCATACACATGATTTATGAACTTCAGAAAAAATATATTTGTTTACTTGCTACTTCAGTCTCGTCTGAAAGATTCTTTTCCACTGCAGGTTTTGTTGTTACCAATGATTCTAGAAATACATTGAAGCCAAAACCTCAATCACATTTTGTTTTTAAGCAACAAAATGATATAATCTATAATTTTTGTTATTATTGTTAACAAATATATTTATTAATAAAATATTTGTACAATTATACATTTTTCAATTACATTTTTTAATTACTTATTTCGAATTATGAATCTCCCCTTAATTGTTCTTTTCATAGTCCAGATACACCCTAATACGCACACACACACACGCACACACGCACACACACACACACACACACACACACACACACACACACACACACACACACACACACACACACACACATGTACGTATATATATATATATATATATATATATATATATATATATATATATATATATATACGAGTGCTTTAGGTTTGAATTCGTTTCTTCCAGAGAAATTGTATTCATTTCAAAAGTAATCGAATTTATTTTGAGGTATTCGAATATGTGAATACCCGGGCTGTTTATGAATACTATTCGATTCTGTACTTGATGCTCCCATCACTAGTATGGCCAAATTACATTTCGGCCATTGTGCGCGTGGGAGTGTTTCGCTCCCCACGTTTTTTGCTCCTCAGTTAGCGTGTCTGAGAATATTACGTTTTACTTGCTGTGTAAAACGCTAATACCCTAATCCGGGCTAATACCCTCCAATTACAATTCATGGCGACCTTTATTTGAGTATACTTTTCTCTCGGAACCAGACTATTGTTGTTAAGTTTGGTTTAATTCTACTTCTGTGTTTGAACTACAGTAATCTATATTTTACACTCTTAATACCCAGTATTTTATATTATTTTTTAGTTTATATGGGTGGTAATAAAAATTTTAAAATTACAATAAACAGATTCTAATTCTGAAAACGTGATTTTATTTGCAAAGTGGTCCTTTACAAAAATGCTTTTAGGTTAGTAAGAGTTGGTTGTAGGTTTTAAGTGGTATTTTGTTGTATTACATTTCATCTAATTATTTATTTTCTTGCTACATACAATTCACTTGCCATAACGATAAGTGATAAAGGTGACAATGATGATTTTAGGACTACGATTACATCATATTTAGTACCGTTTTGTACTGTAATAATATTATAGTCGGCGTATGTTAGAGCAATAACCTTGATGTTCAGACTGATTGGAAATCGCCCATGTAATCCCATATAGGCTTCAGTGTTGACTACATATATGGTACAACCTTGTATACATACAAGCTACATGTATGTTACAGAGTTCATTTATACTTTAAGTGGTACAAAATCAGTCTATTTCAATTGTTCTAACGATTACATTTAGGAAAATTATCTGCATAACTGGCCAAATATGAACATCAGAGCCCAAAACCACTCCGTTCAAAAGTTGATTTATACATAAGACAAAAAGACGTTATATACGTTATATAACGCGCCTTGTGGAAACGATCTCTGTCTTTAAAATATTAAAACAAGGTAGTACTTGTTACAAAAATTGCTTTTATAAATATCTCAATCACATTCCACAGTCAGCTTTGTACGCTTTTTCAGTACAATATGGTAGCCGTTCGTACTTTTTTTTTAAAGTGACAACTCCATTATTTATGAAGCTAGAGAGTAAGTAATAAAGGTTATATGATGCTTATAATATCTCCTAACATTTTTTCACAAACACTGTATGCATCTCGAAAGGGTTTTGAGAAATTGCGTCTATTTGTAGAAGAAAGGACTATTTGTAGGTTAATGACTTTGTAAAGTCGGCAATTCATAATTGTACTGGTAGGATTTGTTAACCTTAAGCAAATTAATAACATAATTTTGAATATTAATTCTTTAGTTCGAAAATAAACCTTTCTAGAAATCCTGTTAAAATGTACGCCAAACCGCTAAAGTAATGTGTCGGTTATCATATATTTATGTATATGTGATATTTAAAATGTTGTGTATTTACATCGTGTAAGATGGTGACTGCTGCTAGAGGTACAATAATCGTGTACAGCGTGGCATTACTACCCCGCCACGTACAATAATGGTCGATTAGCCGGCCGTGTTCCATAATGTACGTGACTCTCTCCCAAACTGCTGACCTTCGTGGATCCTGCAAGTGGAAATTTGCAATAAAACACCACCACGTAAATATTAATAATGTCCACTATGAAGACCTTTTTAAATAGCTTTTACGCAGTTTTTGTGTTATCTGGTATTCAAATTGCTTCTGTCTTGTTCACCCCTTTCTTCGCAAAATTTTACTTCGTGGTAACGGTGAAGATGCTCAAGTTCTATACAAGGTCAAGTACAGAGCGCCCTGAAACCATCATCAAAGACGCCTGTTCTGAAGTAGTTAACTACCTAATATAACTTCTTCAAGGTCGAGGTGTTAATAGTGAGTTATTTTCTCTGATAGGAATCGATACATACTATTTTCAAATTTCTTCGCAACATACTATTATTATATTGAAATGTATATTTTTACCTAGTATTTTTTGCTTTTCACTAAGATTATTAAATACCTCACTAGAACCAACAAACCCATGCTGGTTATCAGCAACTAGCCGATGTATATTTCTTGTTTGTGTTAATAACTGGTGATATTTTGATTTTTTTAAAAGCTAAAAGTTATTATTTTAATAAGAAAAAACCTAATTAAAACATTTTCCCTTAATATACGCGATTTTTAGTTATTCATAACCTACTATCTTGCTGAGAGTACAATTTTCTTTTGGTAAGTTTTTCTCTACATTTATTACATGTGTGAATATTTATACTATTCACTGTAGTCATACAAGGAGAATGTTTTAAACATCAACGGCCTCCAAAGAAAACAACCTGATCTCCTTACATTTTGCATCTAATGTTATTTACATGAGAGATATTTATAATGTTTACCCCGATTCCATGCTGGGAGATGAAGCTACTAAAAACAAAATTGTAGGATGGTTCGATACTTTTTTAAGTTTAAATATTGCCTGAGCGGAGAGCCATCTGACATTTTGTCTTGTTACGTCACATCGTCTGTGATCAAATAACCTGTAGAATAAAAACTAATAGTTCTTACGGATAAAAGCAACTGCTGCTTAAATGTGCAATGTGCATAAAAAATGCTTGCGTTATGGTAACACAATATGAGTACCAATATTTTGATAAAGAAAATAAACTTTTAGTATCCACAAACATTTACAATGCGGTAACACTTTGTTCGGGAAATATAAGAGAGAACGTAATTGTTATTGACAGTTGTCGGTTTACAAAGTTTCACAAGCGGAGGGGAAGGTTTGGATCTGATCTTTAATTAACGTCTCTCTACGGATGCCTGACATTCCGCTCCTGACATTCACATGAGACCGGGAGTTGTGCTGCTCCTGCTGTCCCACTTCACATATTCTGTCATTCCTGCTACAAATATTACAGCGGAAACTCTTACTAAGTGGGGAGCAACAGGGACTAACTTTAAGAGCCTTCTTTAAACATTGAAATGGAACTATTGATATTTATTCAAATGCATTGGTCATTGAATAGGGTATTTTAAAATCTCTTTACTTCCTCTCCTCAAACTGAACATCTAATTTCAAAAATTAATAATTGTCGTGGCTTCTCCATATAATTAAAACTTAGCCCTGGTTCACACTTTTACGTAGCTTTAAGATATGAATTAGTCGCTTAAGATGCAAACTTAAGTCTTAAAGTAATTTACTAGCTTAAAAACCGTTTAAATTAAATTGTCGGACAATTTCCACAGTAGTAGCGGAGTAAAATTTAACACTTACGAAAAAAGTTTGTATTTAATATTCAGTCATTTTGCAAAAAAATCCATAATACTTTAGAAGAACAAAAAATGGGAGAGCCGATGGCTACACTGTCTAAGACATCGGATATTGAATTTGAGTTCAGACATAGCCCAGGTTTAAATCTTGTCTGAGTTAATGTATCTGTAATTACGTATATCCATTTCAATGTATATTCATTTTGTAAAAATGATTTCTACCACAGACAACATCGAATATAACACTAACCTTACTACTTGAGGTTGAGTATTGATTTAAAATCCACTGGAGAATCGTTTTTGCCAGCTATACCCTTATCAAAATGTTTGGGATTTAAAAATAATTTTACTATCTCCTTCCTGAAAAAATTGTTCCGAACGCAAGAGAAAATATTACAAAATGATATATTTTAGTCTCTACTTTTCAGTACTGTTAATATTAATGAAAACTTGTCATAAATTTCGATTTTGTACAGCACATCAGCTGATCTGGCTTCCCTTTATATTTTTATCAATCTGTCAATCTATCAGTTTAAGACTTTTCAGCAAAGTGACATTGTCGCACTCTCTCATACATTAGCCCAACACTGTAGTCCGTCAGCATCGTGGTGCCTCAATATAACACAGCTAACTACAAACAAGAGAAGGCATACATTCTGAGTCCAATTTAAATATGATAAAAACATCTTTGATACGTGACATTCGAATCCACTATCATGTATGCTAAAATGTTGCGCAATAATTTTTTTTTTATACATCACTTTTTACATGTATTATAATTTGTAATAACGTGACAGTAATAATACTTTTTCTCGTGGCTATCCTACTTATAAGTTAGTAGTTAAGTGAAAGGTATGTATGATCAAAAGGTTTTTATCTTCGATTAAGAATAACATATTACTTGTTTATTAAAGCAACCAATTGTTGTGGAAATAAATAAAACGTAAGCGACTCATCTCAGCTCATTGCGACTCCTCTGACCTCCCCACAACCACGAGGTCACTAATGCCGACGTGAAGGAGCGCCAGACGCTCCCAAGGACTGAGGATTCCAGTTACTGACGTCATCAGTTTAAGAAAGTCTTGGGCGGTCAGAGTACCATCTTCAGTCGTCTCCGCAGTCAAAATAGCGTTTAGTATCAGAGAACTTTGCGCCTGTAAAATAATTTACATAAGCAGCGTGTAATTGAACAGTGGCGTGCGTACAAATAGATAGGCAGGTTAAGTGCTATTTAAACAAATAAAGTAAAAAGTGTTTATTTTTATAACTTTTACGTCAATTTGTATATCATCTCAATGTGTTCTTTGTTTAAAGACTTTACCTATTGAATGTATGGTACCAAGTAAACTTAAACATTAGGACCTTTTCGAGCGATTACAGTAGATAAACCACTAAACGTCTTATGGAAGGAAGTCATTCGCGTTTTATACTTGCAGATTCACAAAAGGCTGCATTTCTTTGGTTATTTCTTTGGCTCCTATCATTTCCCTATAATGAGACTAGAGCGATGAGCTATGTGAATCTTCGTACAATGTCAGAATACGATTTTACTTCCTGCTTATGTCAGACGGACTGTCTGACCGTCTAATTTTGGTCCCAAATAGGGTTCTTTCCTGGAGCAAAAGGAATTTATATACCGCACAGGTACACATACAAGGACACAATTTTAAGAAAACCTTATTTTAGAATTAGAAATTAAACCTATAACTATCAATATTTACTCAGTTCATATGGTACTAACAGAAGATATAAGCATTTTAAGTATTATTTTTATACTGCGTAAGAAATGTGTTAGTTTTTATACCTACAGTCAACTACAAGTAGGTTCTTTCTAGCTCCAAGGTCAACTGTAGCGCGCTAGATGTAGTACTGTAGTACCTTTTTTATTTGTAGTTTCATATGGTGGATCTATTTTTAGTTTAGTTATACGCTTAAGTATGTACATGGAACCAGACAGATTTTTTCGGGCGATAAGACTGAGCAAATTAGTGTCTGTAATTAGTGACAACCGATTAGCAGTAAGTTATGTGTTTTGAGAAGATAATATGTAACAAATCTCTATCACTAGTGATTTCTTAAAGAGTTAAATAATAAAGTTTATACTAAACCTTAAGTACCTAACCATGGTGGAAGACAGCCCAAGAAACAACACTACATGTTCTCGCCCAGGCGCTTGGTAACTGTTTAGTGAACATATCCGGTCGTACATGGCGGAGTAAATGTTTAGTTCTAACTCACTAAGCTTATTCATTACTAAAATTTTACTCACTACTTAATTTTACATAAATTTTGATGATGGTGACGCAGTCATGAAAACTGAGATTTGTTTAAATACATGTGTGATTTCCATAGAAACCGTAAATGGAAATTATTAATTACAACGCTGACGTTATTTAACGTACTACGTTATTTTTATAGACTAAGTTTGTATCCAATTTTTAATATTTAAAACTATTATAAGGTAGGTCACTTTTCATAAGAATGTTTTTTATTTAATGAAGGTCTGAGATATTCTAATTTTGGATTTAACTTACCTGATTTAAAATTGAGTCTTACGTCAGTGTTCCACCTTCGCTATAATTCGGGTATGATGTGCTTGTTTGTATTCTCTGCTTCCGTGCAGTTATATCGCCTGGGTTTATTTTCTTCCACACTGGACTATTCTATTCGACTTCTTTAAGAATTTGACTGACGTTTCAGACCTACAAATGACATACTATTAAATTTGATTTTGGTATTAAAATCGTTAAAAATTTTTTCTATTTCAGTATAAAACCGGCACAGGTAAATAAAAATAATATTAAATAAGGCTACGCGAACAAGTTTTCTTTATTAGTTTAATATATCACTAGTGATTTCTCGAAAAAACCTAGGTTGCGATTTATAAAATGCAGATTGGATCTTGCCTCTCGAATGCCTGTAGCCATGTAGCGTATGGTCTCTGATGCTAGAAGCGGTACTGATTTATGGATCATTAATTCATTCATTTCCACATTTACTTCAGTCAAGCCACATCTAATAAGGTTACTTCGTGAACAAGTGTTGTCAATATTTGTTATAATGCTAATTCTAATAATAAAACAAGTACTTTATTGAATTGTTTGTAATATTGTATTCATCAATGTGATTTATAATATCATAACTAACACCGAACAAGAGTATTGATATTTGGCAGTATATTTTTTTCTAATTTAGTGTTACTTCTATAATAATTATAAAATAATAATTTGCGGCATAGCAGAAAAGGAGTTTTAATTTCTCGGAAAGATGACTGTAGTATTTCATGAGAATACGTGAAGTGTTTACGTACATAGAATGACAAACGGACATAGGAGGAGAGTAACATGAATCGATAATTTAGTTAGATGATATTGATCATTACACAGAGCATTGTTGACGTCACACATGTCGTTACAAGCTGCTCTGTATTACTTACAGTTTGGACACAATGTGTTACTACAAGAAGTGATTTAGGTGCACAAGATGACAAATGTACATATGAAGAGAGTAACAGGAATGGGTGTTAGTTAGATGATATTCATCACTACACAGAGCATTATTGACGTCACACATGTTCTGTTACAAGCTGCTATGTATTACTTAAAATTTGTACAATGTTACTGCAAGAGGTGATTTAGGTGCACAAGATGACAAATGTACATATGAGGAGAGTAACAGGAATGGATGTTAGTTAGATGATATTCATCATTACAGAGAGTATTGTTAACGTCACACATGTTGTTACAAGCTGCTATGTATTACTTACAATTTGTACAGTGTTACTACAAGAGGTGATTTAGGTGCACAAGATGACAAATGTACATATGAGGAGAGTAACAGGAATGGATGTTAGTTAGATGATATTCATCATTACAGAGAGTATTGTTAACGTCACACATGTTGTTACAAGCTGCTATGTATTACTTACAATTTGTACAGTGTTACTACGAGAGGTGATTTAGGTGCACAAGATGACAAATGTACATATGAGGAGAGTAACAGGAATGGATGTTAGTTAGATGATATTCATCATTACAGAGAGTATTGTTAACGTCACACATGTTGTTACAAGCTGCTATGTATTACTTACAATTTGTACAGTGTTACTACAAGAGGTGATTTAGGTGCACAAGATGACAAATGTACATATGAGGAGAGTAACAGCAATGGATGTTAGTTAGATGATATTCATCATTACAGAGAGTATTGTTAACGTCACACATGTTGTTACAAGCTGCTATGTATTACTTACAATTTGTACAGTGTTACTACGAGAGGTGATTTAGGTGCACAAGATGACAAATGTACATATGAGGAGAGTAACAGGAATGGATGTTAGTTAGATGATATTCATCATTACACAGTGTATTGTTAACGTCACACATGTTGTTACAAGCTGCTATGTATTACTTACAATTTGTACAATGTTACTACAAGAGGTGATTTAGGTGCACAAGATGACAAATGTACATATGAGGAGAGTAACAGGAATGGATGTTAGTTAGATGATATTCATCATTACAGAGAGTATTGTTAACGTCACACATGTTGTTACAAGCTGCTATGTATTACTTACAATTTGTACAGTGTTACTACGAGAGGTGATTTAGGTGCACAAGATGACAAATGTACATATGAGGAGAGTAACAGGAATGGATGTTAGTTAGATGATATTCATCATTACAGAGAGTATTGTTAACGTCACACATGTTGTTACAAGCTGCTATGTATTACTTACAATTTGTACAGTGTTACTACAAGAGGTGATTTAGGTGCACAAGATGACAAATGTACATATGAGGAGAGTAACAGGAATGGATGTTAGTTAGATGATATTCATCATTACACAGAGCATTGTTAACGTCACACATGTTGTTACAAGCTGCTATGTATTACTTACAATTTGTACAGTGTTACTACAAGAGGTGATTTAGGTGCACAAGATGACAAATGTACATATGAGGAGAGTAACAGGAATGGATGTTAGTTAGATGATATTCATCATTACAGAGAGTATTGTTAACGTCACACATGTTGTTACAAGCTGCTATGTATTACTTACAATTTGTACAGTGTTACTACAAGAGGTGATTTAGGTGCACAAGATGACAAATGTACATATGAGGAGAGTAACAGGAATGGATGTTAGTTAGATGATATTCATCATTACAGAGAGTATTGTTAACGTCACACATGTTGTTACAAGCTGCTATGTATTACTTACAATTTGTACAGTGTTACTACAAGAGGTGATTTAGGTGCACAAGATGACAAATGTACATATGAGGAGAGTAACAGGAATGGATGTTAGTTAGATGATATTCATCATTACAGAGAGTATTGTTAACGTCACACATGTTGTTACAAGCTGCTATGTATTACTTACAATTTGTACAGTGTTACTACGAGAGGTGATTTAGGTGCACAAGATGACAAATGTACATATGAGGAGAGTAACAGGAATGGATGTTAGTTAGATGATATTCATCATTACAGAGAGTATTGTTAACGTCACACATGTTGTTACAAGCTGCTATGTATTACTTACAATTTGTACAGTGTTACTACGAGAGGTGATTTAGGTGCACAAGATGACAAATGTACATATGAGGAGAGTAACAGGAATGGATGTTAGTTAGATGATATTCATCATTACACAGTGTATTGTTAACGTCACACATGTTGTTACAAGCTGCTATGTATTACTTACAATTTGTACAGTGTTACTACAAGAGGTGATTTAGGTGCACAAGATGACAAATGTACATATGAGGAGAGTAACAGGAATGGATGTTAGTTAGATGATATTCATCATTACACAGTGTATTGTTAACGTCACACATGTTGTTACAAGCTGCTATGTATTACTTACAATTTGTACAGTGTTACTACAAGAGGTGATTTAGGTGCACAAGATGACAAATGTACATATGAGGAGAGTAACAGGAATGGATGTTAGTTAGATGATATTCATCATTACACAGTGTATTGTTAACGTCACACATGTTGTTACAAGCTGATATGTATTACTTACAGCTTATACACAATGTGTTACTACAAGCAGTGTATTTTTTGCACAAAATGACAATTGTACGTAGGAGAAGAGTAAAGGGGTTGGATGAGTTAGTCCGGTGATATATCATCATCACACTGAGTATTGTTGACGTCAGACATTTCCTGTTACAAGCTGCTTTCCAGCCACTGCCATTACAATATTACGTACAGCTTGGAACTGAACTCATTTTTTGTCCTTACCTTTAAGTAATTCTGTATATATTTATAAAATATAGTTGTATCAATAAAAAACTGTAGTGAAAGAAATTTAATTTCTACATCGTCAAATATCCGCTTGTCTAGCTGTATTTCTCCAGGGTAATTCGTGTACACCATTCATCTGATGTTTTGATTAAAATTACATTTACCGTTTAGCTCTTTGAGTATGGCTATAGACGCTTTTCATTTCTCTGTAAAATAAAATTATTTTTCAGTATTTGTGTGTAATCTTTAGAAATAAATGTGTCCATTTTTTACGGTCCATTCGACTAAAATCGATAACAATATTACCTTTACAAATAGATGTACCTTAACTGAATTTTGTGCTGAGATGTCATTTATGAGTTCTAAGTAAATAACATGCTCTTTTAATATGATGTGTGTTAACTAAAAATTGTCTACTACCTTTAATATAGTCATACCTAATTTAATACCTTAATTTTACTATAATCCCTTCTTGGCTGAGCTTAAGCGAAACCTATCACTGCTGAGTCAGAAAAATTTAATTGTTATATGTCTATCCGTCTATTTTCCCGCTCGACATCTCGAAAAGGAACTGATGGATATGCTTGAAATTCTGCACGAAGCTTCATTTTTATACGAGGAACACTAAGTTCGACGATGATGTATGTCACTTCCTAGAATTTGGTTAAGCGTTATCAAATATTTTTACATTGATCGTATGGGTAACCCTGATGGCAGCGGGAATAAATAATTTTGTAAACAAGCTCAATGGACGAATACATGATTTTATAATGACTTCTTGTGTATACTTTTATTATGTAAACTCTGATATAAAACACAATTTAGAGAACAAACTGTAAATATACGTTGAGGAAGATGTCATACGTAGTTTGCTGCAAAAAGTTGCTGCATGAGTTCTATGGTGTGTAATTTTATATTTATGAAATGAGCTATAGATTAGAAATTTTGCAGTCACCCTCAGCGAACACGCCTCTTACAACACATGGTGTGACATACTTCTACTGTGCTTTTAAGAAAGGCTTTTTTTCCAAACCTCTGTATTACAATCTATTTGTAATTATTATTGTATTAAAACTGAGTGTCGTAGTTGTGAGGTGTTACTGAGAGTATCAACTTGACACTAGCATAATTACAAAACTCTGTGACAGAGACATTAATAACATTAATTGTCATGTCAGTTTCTATTAATTGATTCATTGAGGTCTACTAAGCGGTACCATTTGTGCGCCCTTCCAACACGATGACGATTAGCGATTAAAATTTACTAAAAACCTTATATGATGACAACGAAACTAGTTTCCACTCATAAGAAGATTGCTGCTTGTTTTCGTTTTAGTATCTTACCATTTACACTAAGGCTTTGTATTGATTTCCTCCAACGATAGCAATAATTTGTACACTTTCAGTGAATTAAAAATGTGTATTTAGTAAATAGGACGTCTTGGAATGTTTATACAGAGCCTATCCATTTAAAAAAAAACTGTATAGTATAAATAATTAAATTTCCTTTAGTAATTAAACTGATACGGTAGCGATAGAATTTTGAACATAGAGACTGCAACAAATACAATGATACGTATTACCAATGAATATTTCGCTCAGAAAAATTGATCATTTGTGAAAACTGAATGAACTCTCGTTGTTTGCTACAATCCTGCCCAAAAATGATATCTTTTAGAATTCATTGGAATTGTTCCGTTATGGATTCTTGGTATTACAATAAAAGCATTTAGTCCCGCAGTACACAAATACACAGCATAAAAGGTGCACCTGAAACGTTGCGGTAACGTAACAAAAGCACACAGGTCAAAGGTCGCCTAAATAATAGCTCTAAAGGGACCGTTAATGGCCAGGGAACACCGAGATGTTCGGTTCAGTCCAGGATATACTGTGCAGTGCAAGTGTAACACAGCGAGTATCAACCAGATCCCATGCTATTTGTTTTTACGATATACACATTTAAGTATATAATCGTTTATTTACTTATTCTTTCAGCGGTTTTCGGCAATTTACAATAGTGCATAAAAGTAAAATCAATAAAAATGGGAAAAAATTTGATGTAACAAAATTGTTAATATTACAACACAATTATATACATTAAAACTTGCAACAACAATTGTCAGTAAAGAAACAAAAATTATATAATGAACTGTGCTTATAGTACTTTTATTTAAATATTGATTTACTATAAATTTAAACTAATATTTAGATTATTAATAAAACTCCTCAAAAGGAAATTCAAATATTAATGCCATGTAAGGGTAACTTTAAAATCTATAAAAAAGTCACAATAATAGACTATACTAACAAGAAACAAACTGCAGTAAGCTACAGCAACTTTATGGCATAGTAAGAGAACAGTAATAAATATAAATACAAAAACTAAAAAATGATAAGAGAGAAAAGAAAACAAAATTTTTTATTTCATGTATCCTTCTATTAATTTTGTATTTCTATATATGTGTGTTTGTATATATATATATATATATATATATATATATATATATATGCACATACAGACATATACATATATTCTATATAACTATTAGAATCACAATACAAAGAAAAACAATATTAGAATAGCAAAACACGCTTTAAAATTCTGGCTAGTTTTGTTTAATATTTATTAACACTTAACATACTACAAAAGGAGACAACTTATTTTTTCGATTATTTTAACTTTTATTAAAAAGCTAAATAATTAGGACCAGTCAACCCTATTGCGCTAGTGCGCTGTGTTACACCAATAGTAAGAGCACCTAGGTCTAGCCGTGGGACCGCGCTGTAAAGTATATTTCCGAAAATGTACCGTTTTCTTTCTTTTTTCAGTTTGTAGATTTTCGTTCATGCTCAGAATAAGGTGTGGTATGTAAATTTGGATTTCTAAAAATTACGTAATGGATTTCAGAACATACTGGTGAGTATGAGTATCATTGTTGGGTCTCATTGTTGTCGATTAATAACTAGCTATTGAGTCCCATAATGCCTTCATATTTGTTTCAAATACGGTAAAAATATTAAATGTGCTTCGATACATTATTCAATTAAAGTAACTACTTATATTCGCAATGCATATTATTTCCTTCAGGGCCATTCTCTAATCAATTGAAAATTGCAATAAACTTTACGATGAACAAATTCATTATAGCGAAATGTCGTATACCGTATCATAACATTAATTGCTAAAATATACCCAAACTAACGTTTGTTTTGGTTTTAGGTGGCCTGAAAAACTTGGAGATCACTCACTGGTAAGTATAACAACCAACAAATTAACACAGTCCTTACTTACACTTTCTTATAACTATGCCAATACTTGGAGTTGTAATCATTATTGTTATTAAATCAAAGTCAATGATCTAAATCCATTTTACGAATTGCACAAAAATACATATACTGAAATAATAAATCTTGGAAATCAAAAGACATCGTAACAAAACGGTTTGTATGGCTGATTGACGGGTGTCTAGTGAATCCAAAATAAATCCTTACAATGATTTTTCAAAGCATGGAGTCCATAGAGTGTAGAGGCTATGGGAACTGATATTATAAAATTCTTCTAGCATCTATCGCAAATATATCTATCTATCTATATACATATATATGAATATATTAATAATATATTTATATAGAGGACCACTAGGGATGTAGAGGTGCAGGATGCCAGAAGAGGAATATTTAATAATTATTAAATGAGTCCAAATTAGAGGAATATTTACTTAACAATATTTGAGTCAGCACCCTTTTTAAATTCTTCTCCTATTAATATATGTTATGTTTATTAAGCTCATTGTACATTTTTCCAATGTACAAAAAATGTGTGCAGCAAGTAAATAAATTGAACGATGCCTTCCAACAAAATACAGCAGGAAATTTTGCAAACTACAAAGGCACAATACGACTTCCATAGTTTATCGATTTACTTTTAAATTAAAATTGTAATTATATCTTAATCAATACTAAGTATAAAAATTTAAATTATCTTGTTTGTTCATTACCTGTATCATGTTATCGATTCATTTTATTTTTCATGTCAATAATTCCAATTACATTTTTATAAAACTATCAAATAAACTCTCAAAATATCAAAGAAGACTAAATGCAATTAAATTTTGCAGACAAAAGCGAGTAAAGCCGAGTCATGTTATATATTAACCCAATACACCCTGCCCATTATTCAACAAGGGTATTGTGTGCAAGCGATCGCCTGCTAAGATAAACAGCCAGTGTACAAACTCGGTGTTCACGGACAACCACCTCTAACATCAGCGCTAATACAATGGACTCCTGCGCTACTTGCGTAATCGATTATATGTATATAATTAATTACGCTAATATATTACTGGAATCAATATTCATCAGGCTCTAAAAATTACTATTTTCAAAATGAGTAAGATTAGGTGTAAGCAAATATAATTCTAGAGAAACAAATTAACCCCTTTTTCGGCCACTTTCGAAAAGAATTATTTCGACTAAAGAATTAAAATATGTTTCGTGATTTTCTTTGCTATTATGACACAATAACATTTGGATGAGTCTAAATTGACAGATACAAAAAAGGACCTTTGTGATTTTCTTCTGATTGTGGTCAAATTAATTTTGGTTGGATTAAATTCTTTAGATGTTACAGTCGCAGCTCTAATATGCCATATCTTTATACAACAAAATACGAGTTTTTAGTTTTTAGCGTTGCAAGAGTAAATATGGATGTTTCTGGTGTTTTAAATATAAATTTGGAGAAATGTTTAAGCTGTATATACGAAATACAACTACAAGAAACGAGTATTTTTACAAGGCGTCTCATAACATTATATTACTGTCATATTTCTTTAATGAAATATCACTTTCCTTATATTTCATATAAAACAGAGCGATGTCCTCAATTAAAAGGAAACTAAACCGTTCATGGTATGAAACAAATATAGTTTTAAGAGATTTAAGACTTTCAAAGTCAAAATACAGACTAGTTAAATAAATAAAACGAAGCAAGAAACCCTCAGTGTGTAGGCTCGTGGGACCACCGAGGAATTATATAGCGAGGAATGTATAAAGAATACCACAGCGAAGAATCTCATACGTAGGAATTTACGCGAAAAAAGGTTCTCCCTCCGATCCCTTGCTGTGTGATTTTTTGTTATAATATTCCTCGCTATATGATTCCTTCTTAAGATATTCTTTCTTGTGGTACAATTCAATATTAGACGTTCTGAGACTATTCGATAATTTTACTACTCTTTGTAGCAGCAAGAAGAGGAATTTAACAGCAAACATTCCCACAAATTGGCGCTTTACTGTGGTATTCTCCCCTTTGAGAGGGGATTAAACGTATAATTCTAGATTAGAATAAGGTTGACTCTAACAATATTCAAATTCTTACTGTTTATTAAATCCTTATATTTATGATAAATATAGAAGAAATTATAAACCAACAGGTTATTCACAGGTTACACCACATTTTAAATTTATGTTTTATGACGCTTCTTAATTCGTTAAACATTACAGATAAGAAAATATTGGTCCATTAAACTGCTTACTCATGCTAATAATGTTTAATTGCGCGAATCTTTATCTCGTTTAATGTGTGGGAAATTACTGGAACTCAACTGAGTACTAAAATTCTAATTATTTGAAAATTATCTCATTTCAATGGTTTACAATGACATTTACGTCATCCATTTTAAGTTATTTGTTTTGTAGTTTTTTTTCCTACATGCATGTAAGTAAGAGTTTATTAAAATTCAATGTTTTCTACGTGGAATATTTATCCTATTTGAGTGCAAAGAATAATGCATGATTATAAAAATGTCTCCGCGAAATTATTTTACATCATAACTTTTCTAAATATGTCTGAACTTCGGACTTGACGAAGCAAAGTGTGTCTCGCGCAAGTGGGAAAGTTTTAATCCTATTTGTTTCTTCAATCTCAAGATGTTCATAAAATACCCGAGCAGGTATGTTGCAAAGTGAAATTTCACTCCTGAAAACGTAAGTTTACTCCTCATCCATTGAAATTGTGTGGGAAACTTTATTGTAAGATACTTAATTTAATTTGTTAATTCAACAGATAATCCTAGTTTTATTCCATAGAGCAAGTAATGAAGGAATTATAGGAACACCTTATAACCAAGTAACCAGGATATCAAACTTCATCAGGCTTCAAGCAAATGTTTGTTGTATAAAATCTATAGAAGACTATGGTAACCATTAAATAAATTGTTTTATCTATCACATGTTAAGCGAATTACTGGTGTTTATTCGGTCTCTCAAAACAAGGAGTAGATATAAATCATTTTTGCACTACCAAGGTAGGATTACACCTCGTGTCGCGTAACAACCTTCGCTTAGGTTGCATGCAGTTGTCTCGTTACCAGCATGGTTGCGCATAAGACCAATGTAAATATGTTAGCTAATCATCAGCCCAATATCATGAAGTGACATGCACTATCATCAATCTCGATGTTGCCTGTATATAAAAGAAACTTCATGCACAATTCGACTATCCGAAATCAGTGATTCGAAGGGCTCAGTTTATAATAACAACATTTTTGAACAATATAGGCTGTGGGTAGAAGGAAGTATTACTAAACATTATTAGAAATTATTATTATAGAAATAAGTATGTAATTTATACCAACTTAAAAAAAGAAAATTTTACTACGTATATGTAATTACATTAAACCTCCTCCCAGCTTACCGAGAATGTATGCTGTCTATTATACTTCGTGTGGTCCTCAAAACAACTTATATTAATTTCCTTTCTTGATACCTTCTTACATACGCAGTTTTAATTTTATTAATTGTAGTTTCGCTAAATATTAAGCTCCAGTTTGAATAAATGTGCTGTACCTCTTACAATTGCCTGATTATACACTCAATGGCTAATTTAAATTAAATATTTTATTTCATGCTAAAATACATTATAATACATGTATTTCCTACATAATTTAGTTACAATTTAATTATAACAATAAAATCATTCAATAAACTTTTATGACAACGTTATACTTTACTTTACCAACAAAGTTCTGCTTAGCAATTTAATTGCATAGCCATAGATGGATTAATCCTTTCTCACACACTTATAAACACAACTGTGTCACGATTTCCGACGTCAGATTAAAGGGGTTTTTTACTTATGCAAATAAATATTAGAGCAGCCCGCGCCAAAATAGGCTGATGAAATTCTACTACCGTGATGTTGAGTTACAGCAATTGTTCATGCACATAAAATTGGCAACAATGTTCATGTTGTTGTTCAGTTTTTAACGGCATGAATATTCATCTTATTATGATCAAACCTATTACCAAAAATATCAAAAAATATAATCTAGTTAGAGTATTTCGGCTGTTTTGGAATTTGTATGCCTAATTCAACGAAACCAATGCGCGAGCTAAAGCGTCAGTTAATATACAAAATACTCATAAAAAATACAATCTTAAATAAATATAGAAGACAAATTATATTATAATAATAAAGTATAGAATAAATCAAATACACAATAAAATAATTTTAAAATGTTAATTTTAAAAAAGATTTAAAGCTACGTAAATGGTTCTTCAAGAGGGAACCCTCCAACCTATCACAAGAAATGAGGCAATAGTAAAATATTTAAATTTTCTTTAAATTATATCAAATTTTAAATATAATGTATTTTTAATAATATACCAAAGTACAATAATATCAAAACGTTTTCAAATTTTTATTTTTTTAACAAAGAAGAGGCAAGTGGAAAGGATGCATTTGGTATAAGCACTTTTTCTCACTTTAATTCAAGAGCTTGAAATTTGTTATATATCTTGGAAACATGTGTATACATAATTAGTTATACAGTTATTTTATGCATACCCTTTGCTGTATTTTCAAAACTTTTAATTTGAAACCATTTTGAATATTATAACAAAATATTTATAAGGGTGAAACTTGTTTCTAAACGTATAAAATAATTTAAGTGATCACTCCATAAAAATGAACTAACTGATTTTACTCAAATTACAAAAAGTAGTATAAAACACCGAGATGTTTTATTGGACATAGATAGTAATTGACTTAGTAACAAATACAACTGTACCATACTTGGTTTCTATCAGTCAGAAAGTTCGGTTGTTATTTTGTTCACTTGTGTTGTTGGTATGTTATTATTATACTCTCATAACTTTGTACGATTAGAGGTTTAAACTGTATGAGATGTCATAAACTTACGATAAACTAAAGTTCTTCTAAATAATTCGATAAACCTGAAACTTCTAGTTTTGTTTTACAGCGATTAATCTATATATATAAAAATCTTGAGTCACGATGTATGTTGCCAATAAACTCCAAAACGACTGAACCAATTTCAATCAAATTTCACATGTATCCGTAATTTAGTCTAACTTAGAAGATAGGATAGTTATTATCTGAATTATTCGCTTATGTCGTGAATATAAACGAATAAAATGTATTAATTAAATGTTTAATAATTATAAATCGTTGTTGATGTTAGAGTGTTTTATATTGGATCCGACAGACTGCGCTACGACACATAATACAAAGCGAGCGGATACTTAACAGCTGTTAATACTTTCAGCTGAAGTTCATCAAAGAGGCAGAAACATTTGTTTACATTTAAAATTTAGAAAATTTTTATTGTAAAGTGCTTGATCAGTAGTGCAATGCAGGTTGCATAGAAGACGTCATTGCCTAATTTTAAATTCAGATTGCACCAATGATTAATAAACTATCTAATGCAATGAAAATACTATTAAACGCTATTATGAAAACAACCTCATTGTAAAAATCCGTGAATGTTTGCACATAAGGTAATCGAATTTGGTTACATGGAAGGTAAATAAATGAAGAGTCGAAAGAAGACACTTTATGATCGAAATTGGGTTTCTTTGATACATTTTCTCTTGAAGGCACACTCCTAAATAATACTGGAAATATCTTAGACAGAAAATTAATTTTAACAGACCGAATTTGATTCTTTATAACCTAATTAGTTTACCGAGATTCATCCATATACATTAATTGTTCTGAATAACTTATCAACACCTAGCAAAAACCACGAAAGATAGAGGCAGGAATATGGTACATATCTTCATAATGCGTCCAAGAGGCTCACGATGGAACGACTATCAATTATCTCATCAATGTTTAGAATGTGGTAGAAAAAGAATAAGTGAATATAGTGTACTGTTTTCAACGGGAAATTGCGTGCGAAGCCGCGGGCAACTGCTAGTAAATATATAAAATGTAACTATTTCTTTCAAACCCACACTATATTGAAAATACGTATTATGACATAATATGAGAAAAAATATGTTTAACATGCTTGTAATCGTACATCAAACATGGTCTGAAAGTTTATAAATATTGTTATAGGTACATGATGTACAAAATAAACATGTACATGTAATAAACTGATCTTTTATTGAAATGTTGAACATGTGTTGAAATGGGGTGTAGAAGGATTATTAAGTTAGTAAAAATAAGATTTTAGTATTTTGAACTGTTAATTGTACTTGTTATTGTTAATTGCGTTGTTTTTTTTAAATTGATTCGCATGTAGATATCTCAAATGGATTGAGATCTCAATGTACAACCTTCACCTTACTTAATTAAAATACTTGTGGATTTTTTGGAGGATAAAATATTTTCCTCCCTTCTTTTCAAAGTGGGTTGGAAGGGGGTAGCTTTAAATTTGCAAATTGCAACCCCTATCTTGTGACATGTTATTTTAAAGGTCTATTCAATAGAAATACGATGACGCAAAGGCAACTTCTCTAAGACGATTCTAAAATAATTTATTGGAAAATAACCCCTTACATTGAAATACGAGTACTACCTAGAAAAAAGGCACCTCTTATCAAAACTATGCACACCACAAAAATTAGATGCTACGTAAAGGAATAAGATGGGCACCTGAATGTCTTACTGAAAGATACCACGCATGCATTGTGTTGATATGCGCAAGACATAGGCATTGGTCCTACAGATTATTTTTTGCGTTATATATATTAAATATAAAATGGTATATATAATTACTTTCAAAGATATCGAGTTTTAGGATTTGAATGCATACGCTCTACATGCAGGCCTACATTACACTTGGTGTTGATAAAAAAATCTAGTTTACAAACTAACTTAAAATGTTGGTTTTATGACATAGCATTATCATGTGTTTAGTAACATCTTATTCAAATGAGTACATTCCAAAGGTGAAGTAACTTAGATTAGATACGATAATATGTTTGTTTACAATAATAACCTAGGTTTTAAGCAGTTTACAACATTTATTATACGTGTTGTAGGGCACGTATATATTTGCTGATACGAGCTCAATAGAAGATATGAACGTACGAGTAAATATATTCCGAATAACTAGCACACAGAGTTGGAACAGTACAACACTGAATTACTGCAGGATATAAAAGAAATATATCTGCTATGTCGCCCATTGCTCTCGATGTCTAGAAATAGTAAGTAACCTTATAATGAAACTCGTCCATACCCGTCTTGTTATTAAATTTACATATCGTGTGCTTATTTCAAATGTAAACCATTATAAAAAAATTCTATAAAACATTCATTTTTGTTTGCTTATGCATTATGAAGAGAAGTATTTGGCAAATGTTCCCCGTCCAATATCCAGTATATTGGGTTTACGACGGAGATCTGTAAAATTCAGGTCCATCTCTTGCCAATGCATGAAGATTGCCTTCTTACAGTATTACATTTACATATGTATTAGTTTATATCGTAAAATATTTTAATATTCAACGGTAAATAACAACACACAAAAATGTATGTTCATAAAGTTAATTGCATATTACTTTTTTTATAAATTCACATATTTATTCGCTTGCAATACAGTAAAACCCATTTATTTTATATTTGATGAAATATATAGATCGACTCTAATATATGTATATATAAAGAATCGCCCAAAGAATATTGGGCATTACGAACTCTCGACGATTCATGTATTAACTTTTAGAAATTAACCGTTATAAAAATTTTAATACTTAGTGACTTTCATTTTAGGTATTAAGGTAATGATATTAAAAAAATAGAAGTTTTGATACAATTTCATCACAAATACGTGGTGATGAAATGATCTTAATACGTGTGTCAATAACGTGGTATATTTCAATCATCTTGTAATCAGGTGTACGGAAAAGCTGCTAATTTATAAGAATATCAATTAATAAGAAATTTTACACTTTTATATGATAAAAGTGAATGGAATAACATGTTTTATGTTACAACATGACTATAAAAATATAAAATTAACATGTTTTTATGTTTTGAGCGTGTGTAGGCGATTCAACATAGTTTTTAAAGTTTTCTATATAAAACTGTGTTGTTTCCAAAGTAGTTTTAACTGTTCGACAGTGATTCTTGTCTGCTTGAGCGCTTTGGAAGGCTCTCCTTGACTTTTCTTCAATTGTTACAGATTGTACATTATAGGATGGGAAATTAAAACTACGTCCTACCGAGTACGCCCTGAACGTACAGTATTGCCCCAAAGGAATCAGTATCCAGTGCTGAAAAGACAGGATCGGTTCCGATAAATAACGCAGATGCTTATTGGTTATAAGTACTGGTAGTTTATAGCCATCTGTACTAATTTATTTTCATTTGGGATTGGTGTGTATTTAGTGCCAGCTTCCCTGATGATAGACTACATTCTATCAGATCCATTATCTTTGATAAATTATCTGATTTTGTCAAACGCGTTTTAAGAGTCAGCTTTACTGGCTACTATATTGTTTTAGCCTTATAATAAAAGTAATAAACTTCAAACAGTTTTACTATCTTACTTTTTTTAGAATAAGGAAGGAAAGATGTTTTATTGTAACAGTGTATGACCACTGTCTAACCCGCATTACACTATTGGTACATACACAGGTCACACCGCTATCGTGTATTATCGTGTATTTTGAATGACAAAACTACAAAGGCAGACATAATAGATACGATTAACACGCATTTAAACGCCTTTTAGGTTTTTAACGTTTATCCAGAAATAATCTTAAAATATTCATTGGTTGCTCAAAATATAAATACTCAAAAAAATCTCAAAACTTTAGATTGTGTATCAATTCTATCTTTAAAATGAAACATCTTCCGTAGTTATATTTGTGATCACAAATAAGCGCTTAAAGTGTTTCAAACTCAACATTGTTTTTAGGGGGTAAAAACCAGAGATTTTTTCAATACAGCTAACTCTGAACTGAAAAATATTAATATTGTACTATACAAGAATTTTGTTTTTATTTTGTTGATATTTAAGATAAATAAATTCAAACATAACAAACCTATTTATCTTCGAAGGGAAAAAGAAACCCTTTTGATCTCAAGAAACAAACTTAATAAATATTCACAGTGTTGTGGCATATCTAAGGTTTGTGACACCGGTCCATTGTTTGAATGGAAGAAACTGTGTTGCAAAGACAACCTACACTCCTTATGATCTCAAAAATAAAAAGAGGGGCTACAAAATAATCATAGTGTTGTGATGCCTCTCAATTCGTGACACCGGTACATTGTTCTACGAAGGTATGGAAGAAACTGTGTTACAAGGACAATTAACCCTTCTTATGACCTCAAGAGAGAGGCTCGATAAAATATTGTAGTGTTGTGATGCCTCTCAATTCGTGACACCGGTACATTGTTCTACGAAGGTATGGAAGAAACTGTGTTACAAGGACAACCAACCCTTCTTATGATCTCAAGAGAGAGGCTCGATAAAATATTATAGTGTTGTAATGCCTCTCAATTCGTGACACAATGGTTCGATCGAAGGTATGGAAGAAACTGTGTTACAAGGACAACCAACCCTTCTTATGATCTCAAGAGAGAGGCTCGATAAAATATTATAGTGTTGTAATGCCTCTCAATTCGTGACACAATTGTTCGATCGAAGGTATGGAAGAAACTGTGTTACAAGGACAACCAACCCTTCTTATGATCTCAAGAGAGAGGCTCGATAAAATATTATAGTGTTGTAATGCCTCTCAATTCGTGACACCGGTACATTGTTCGATCGAAGGTATGGAAGAAACTGTGTTACAAGGACAACCAACTCTTCTTATGATCTCAAGAGAGAGGCTCGATAAAATATTATAGTGTTGTAATGCCTCTCAATTCGTGACACAATGGTTCGATCGAAGGTATGGAAGAAACTGTGTTACAAGGACAGCCAACCCTTCTTATGATCTCAAGAGAGAGGCGCTATAAAATATTCATAGTGTCGTGGCGCCTCTCAATTTGTGCCACCAGTCCATTGTGTGACCGGCTGGGTTTTATTGTTCTTGTAGGTTTTGTTGAAATTTATATTCTCGTATTTCATCATGTTGTATGTTTAAATTATTTTGTATCCAATGTGGTATTATAAAACAAGGCTCTCGTTGTACAAAATGTTTTAATTCACTAATAATTTGGTATAAAGTATTTGTAATAGAAAGCAAGAAAAGCTCTCCCGAATATTTTGTTTGGAAAAATAGTTAATAAAATGACTTATTGTTAGCTTATTAACTACAAATTGAATCTATAATTGAAAAACTTACATCTTTTATTTTAACTATATTTTATTGTAGTATCCCTTTATTCGTATCTCTACTCGAGAGCATTATAATGTTCTGATAAGTATACTTGTCAGTTTTGACTTAATACGTGTAAATTTTAACTAAATGATTATTCAGTTAGATTGTAGAAGTAAGTCATTTCCGCACCATATTCGTAATTTGAAAAATTGTCTAAAAAACTCTAATAATAAATAGTATTTTATGAATTGTTTTAGGAATAATTTCCAGATATTAGTTATTTAATGCTTTAGTTAACCATATTTCGTCAACTTTATAAATTCCCATATTAGCCTGGACATTCAGCTTTCCAAACCTCGTAAAATCTTATATGGAGGCGAAATATATCTCTGCATGTCTACGACCTATATCGACAGGCTCCAAAAGGCTTATAAGTTTTAAGTCTCTAGAAGAGTATAATTGGGAAGAAAACATTACGTGCACAGCAATATATATGAAGTCAGTGACCCATATTGTAAAATTCTATCAAAAGACTATCAAAATTCACATTTCTGTCTCAGGTCTATAAGCTTATGATGTCATAAAGAGCGGTATTCCATCGGCAATATTTTCCTAAGCATCCAAATATCCCTACAGTTTCATTTAGATAACGCTCCGTATAACCTAGCTCTGTAATAACCCCTAGATCCAGTAGCTTCCGATAAGAGCTCTATCGGAAAAAATATCACTTAAAAATCTTAATGCCCTAATATCACTTAACCATGTTTGAGGTCATTTAGAAAACTTTCATCCTCCAAACCATATATCTCCTCCCCGCGTTGCTTGTGTGATAGGGACATCTCTAGGAACTCCTATTCAGACTGAGATATTATAGCTACCCAACCCTCTCTGACATGGTAATGATAGTAAAAAAATCCGAACTTAACACCGTACTCCTTTGTTTCATTACTAACGGACGAATGCTTCTAGCAGTAAGGTAACCAACTCATGCGCGGTCATTGTGTGAAATCTCTATTAATTCATCCCATTAAGCTCATGGTCTAGATTAAGAATTATAACCCATAATGGGCTACGATATAGGTCCAAGCCGAGCGGGCACAATGATGAAAGAATTTCTCATACGTGAGGTCACCGTATGTCCACCGCTTGTATTGTATTTTGTCACTAAACAAAAATAAAATAACGTTAATTGATGAAGAAATAACTGTGATAAAGAAAACTAAAATAAAATATCAAAAGTTGTAATAACGATTTTTTTAATATTTATTTACTATATTGAATAAAAAGATAGAGAATAACAATTTCCTTTTTGGATCTCCAATCCTACAAATAGTGCAAACTATTTTGTTGGATAAATCTTTATTACATGTAATGAAATGTGTATTAACTAAATCATCGTTTATTGCCAGGGAACTATGAACTAATTTTAACTGCGATGGACTAATTTACTCTCATTTAACTACTTATTGTGGTTTTCAACAGATAATAAATTATCAGTTAGAACTGTCCATTGGAATGTTTATGAAACTATAATTATTTTAACAACACAGAGTTGAGTTCTATAACTCTATAAAATTAATTTTTAAATCCTTATACGATCGTACGTATCACATAGGCACACGTTATCTGTTTTATTTATAAATATAACTGATATCTGGTTGCAGCTTAAATCAACAACATTATAAAATGAGTTTGTATTCTATACAATGATTATTAATAAACTTATTATCCAATTATGTATTTTTATACGCCATATTGGATAAAAAATCACACTAGAGTATTTGGGAGTGCCGTTAAAGTTATTGATTCATAATGATCTTTTAACTTCAAGAATAAATTAATATGTATTGACTAAGAGGTCTCTATCAGTCTATCTGTCCATAAATTTGTTCGTTATTTGAATATCTCGAGAAGGAATTGACCTGTAGACTTGAAATTTTGCATGAAGCTTCATTTCTAACAGGAAACAAAGTTTGATAATGATTCATATCACACTAGAATTCGGCTGATAGTTAGCGGACATTTTTACATTCATCTTATTGGTACCTATAACTAAAACGACAAAATCAGAGAATAAACAAATTTGCAAAAAAACTGACTATAATAATAACAAAATTTCAGGGAATTCTATCACGCTATCTTGTTAAATTTCGAAATGCTCGTTTAGTTTGTAAAGATCTATCAATTGGTATATAAAAGTATTTTAAATGTGATTTGATTTACAGAGCCAGCCAGCCACTATGAGTAAGCAGGTGAGCGAGTACAGATATTTCCGAATAAATTGAAACAAAGATTTCCAATATACGGGAAAGAGGGTATTGGAAATTCAACTCTCCCTTAAGCCAGTAAAACGACACCTTATTTGTGCCAACGGCTCTCAGCAATTTTCTACAATTTCAGCCAGTCCGATTCAATACAATTCGTGCACCTTTAGTTTTGTCTTCTTTATACCTAAATCATTACTGTTTTTATGTCAGTTTATTAATATTGTTTTATTTTTGTCTTCCAGTTGATACTTAGTTGAACCACGTCGAGAAATGGATATCATAATCCAAACCTTGCAATACTTAGACTCCACCGTGGAGGCCTTGTATTCAAGGAAACACTGACAAAGTAGAGAGGATTTTACGGAGAGACAATATAAATTCAATATTCAATATAATATTCAAACCAGCTCAAAAATTTAAGAACTTTTAGAATCCAGTGAAGGACGTGGATTCTGATTCTGTTGTGTACGAGATATACTTCTGGCTGTCTCCAATGAAGCAACGACACCAGGAGACAAAAAAATCAGCCGTAGCAGCAGAACAAGGTTGCAAAACCAAAGCAATAGACTTAAACACCTCAACCATTCAACGGTATAAATCAAGATTAATAAGAGAAATAATTAAGAAAGAAAATTTAATATTATGTCAGTTTATTGAAAACGTCGCAGCCTGTGTAAAGGAAACCATATTTAAGTCTAACTAAACGGTGACTAGATATAAGATTTAACTATATTTTATGTTATAAATCAATGTAAAGACAAAATTCTGGAAAGCTTTTGCGCCGAAAAATCTAAAAATCGCCAAATATTACTCCTCTTCAGTCACTCTTGATAAAGCGCCGAACTATAAAGGTTCTGCCAGTTTTGGTCGAAAAGTTGTAGACTGGACAAATCCCTCCACAATGAGGCAGAATTATTTCCTGATTTGATTGGTAATAACAATTTATCGACAATATTCGAACCGGGAAACCTTGGCGATGGTGACCGTCATGATGCCGACCGTGGGCGTCTAGTGAATAAAATTATAACTATAGTAAACTATTAACAATATTATTTTTAATATTTTATTAAATTTAATGTTCAATAAAAAATATTATTCAAACTAAATCAATCCTTAACGTTTTTAGAAAGCGATATTTTCTGGTGATCTGTGTAAAGTATCTTACACAGTTGACTACTGTTGACATAGGGGGTGTTAATTTTAAGTGGCGCACTCTTAAACGTTAAAGAATACAAATAAAAGTAGCACCACCTTGTTGAGACTGGTCTGAAGCAGCATGAAGTATTCAGGACTCTCGCAGACTGTGAAGCAGCGCTTAATTTCAGCCAAGTGCTTCTCTCATCCGAGGCATGAATACAGACAGTTGATGACTATGAAATGTGTTAAGTTCTTCTGTCTCTATATTGTTTTTCACTATATTTCTAGTTGAATCTATGACTATTCTACTTCAATTTCATATCAAGTTTCTTCTTCATCTCTTTCATGAAATTCCTTGATGTGGAGTAAGCTTTATTAAAATAACATCATTATTTATCGCTGGAATCAACGGTTTTCAAGAAACTTACAACTTATGTGAATCGTGGTAGCCCAATAACTATTATATATTTTTAAATTTGAACTATTAAAAAGCAATTATTGTAATTAATGTAAATCACCTAAGTAGTTTATAATTTTTACATCTGTTGCTAGTTGTCAATTAATTAAAATGTTACACGGGTTCTTCTAACGATATTTTAAGTGGATCCTAATTGGTATAAACTTCTTATGAGATTTTACCTCCTTTGTCAAGTAAAAGGAAAAACTTAAAACATAGAAACCTAATTTTCTTCGAATAGTACACGGACCTCAGCTTTTATGTTAATTCGTCATTAATTGTTCGTATTTTACCAACGTCTTCTTAATTACCATCTACGTATTAGAAGCACATGCGCTTGATTTCCACTATTTATAAATTATAATTACAAATGTTTAACTGTTAGTTAGCAATAAATACTGCTCTAACTTATTTATTTTAAATGATTTAGTAAGACGGGTGTTTTTTATTAGTAGATACATTTTTGTAGTTCTTTACGTGAACATTTTTAAACTACCCTATGTAGGCTACGTACACTTATTTACCAAAATTATTATTTATATATGTTCTATAACCTAGATACATTTTTGTAGTTCTTTACGTGAAAATGTTTTAAACTACCCTATGTACGTACACTTATTTACCAAAATTATTATTTATATATGTTCTATAACCTAGATAAATTTTTGTAGTTCTTTACGTGAAAATGTTTTAATGTACCCTATGTACGTACGCTAATTTACCAAAATTATTATTTAGATATTTTCTCTAACCTAGATATATTTTTGTAGTTCTTTACGTGAAAATGTTTTAAACTACCATATGTACGTACGCTTATTTACCAAAATTATTATTTAGATATGTTCTATAACCTAGATTCATTTTTGTAGTTCTTTACGTAAAAATGTTTTAAACTACCATATGTACCAAAATTATTATTTAGATATGTTCTATAACCTAGATTCATTTTTGTATTCTTTACGTGAAAATGTTTTAAACTACCCTATGTACGTAGGCTACGCTTATTTACCAAAATTATTATTTAGATATGTTCTAGAGTAAACAATGAGTATATTTGGTTTGAACCTACATTCATTTTTGTAGTTCTTTACGTGAAAATGTTGTTCTCTAACCTAGATTGTTAGTATCTGTTTCATTAATGTCATATTCCCTCTCACATTTTAGGGTACAACAATTTAAGACATTCTAGAATTTAAGTCAGCAATTCAACTGAATCTACCCCACCGATTAATTAATTAAAGCTAACTACCAAAATTGTATAATGTTACGTTTTTTTCATTCAGGGGAGTGAAAGACAAGTGGTTGGATGATAACAATTAATAAACAGGAAAGAATATGGATATCCAAAATATTACACTAGTCACCTTTAAATTAATGTAAATTTTCTGAACATGCTTATCCATATATAACTTGAATTTGTAATCGGCGTCATAACGCCGATTACAAATTCAATACAAATATCGCAATGTTGTGTTTTCATTTAGAAAGAAGTGGTTAAGTACAAAATAATAATCTTCACCCCTTTTATAATAAAGATATGAATACGGTTTGTATTTACTAAAATACCGATTTGGGATTTTGAAGAAACCTATTTCACACGGACTTCCAGGTTTTACCATTCCTCACATAAATGGCAAAGGGATTGAAAAATGTTCAACTTTTTGAGTCAAGAAAGTACTAACTACATAGACATAGATCATTAACTGATAATTTAGTTTTTTTATTTATATAAGTATAGGTGAATTATCATTCAGAAATTATATATGGCCAAACTTTGAATTGAATCTCTTTATGTGTTGGGGGAGTGGAAAAGAACTAGGCCGTTGGTAAACATTAGTAAAAATAGAATCTATTTACGTAAAAGTATACACCCTCCAAGTTAGAATGTTTCATCTATCGAAATTCCAATACTGATTGTAATTTAATCCAATTTAAAAAAAATATGTTTGATTAGTGTTTGCTCTCCTTAACTCATATATATTAAAGATTTGTTGATATTAAGAAGTATTGATCTCTATAATATCTGTTTTCTTACAACCAACAACAACTGCGTAACGAATAATGTATGACAAATTTGATAGTTTACATTTTTAGACTGAGAGTAGGTTGGTAATTTGGAAAAAGCAAAGTATGGAATTTCATAGTTTAATATATGCAAATCCGGACTTACACCCGTAACCATAGTTTTACTCCCATTCCAACGAAGAAACTCGTCCCATTCAAATTAGGAAAATCGACAAAAATATCAATAATCTTTTAACAAGATCAACTCTGACTATCTATGAAAATACCAAAGTTGAGCACAATGTGCTTCCTCTCCAACTTTTTAAGTCAATCGTGATAAAAAAGAAAGTAGGATTCGTTTTGCGATGAAATATAACTACCGCAGCGCCACCCTGTTCGGTGGTCTGTGACTGATTTCAGCTCACTAATCGCAGAAATTAAACGAGCCCATATACTCGTATAACGGTCTGTCACTTCTATTATCAGCATAGCGCTGGACTTAACAGTTCAGGATACACTCTGTTACATTCATCGTGTAATGAAAGATAATTAGAGAATTCATCGGCAACTTCCAATTAGAAGGTAATCATCACATTTAATGATATATGACGATTCCATCTGATGAACAGCAGCACTTGAAAGGTTTTCCCTTTTCATTGGTACGTTATCGCGGTATAAATTCTCTAGTTATTCAATTAAAATATTCAGCTGCAGTAGCAATTGAAGACAAAGAAATAATATCAATCCATTAATAAAAATTGGAAACTGCTGAAATAAAATTAATCATCAGATGTATAGGGTGTACAAAAAAGGTTGAGCTGGCTATGCATTTTCAGGTTTTATGTATGATACCAAGCTAAAAATGAACAATGATTGTTTTCAAATTTCTACTTCGTTTAGCCGCAAGCCACCAATTTTTTAAAGTTAAAAAAATCGGTTTTTTAATTATCGTCTCTAAAACTAGTAAATCTAAAGAAACCAAATTTGGCACATACGTTTTAATACGTCAGAGGACAATTAAAAGATGTGTCATTTTCTGTAATACTAACAAATGGCGTCTGTTGAAAGAGTTAAATAACAAAAAACCAGTATATTTATAAAACATGTACTAGACACCAACTATTTGGAGAATTTTATTACAACTCTAACGGTTTAATTTCAACGAAATCCGTCATTGCATAAGCGAGCACGACCACTTTAAAGATACTCTTGTAGAGGCCTGGAGCAACAAACAACTGATAACGCTCAACTATGACATGTTTGGCGCTGCCGGCTTGTGCAAGCGAATCTTAGTGGTCGTGCTCGCTTATGCGTTGATGGATTTCGATGGGAAAAGTAAATTTTTTAATTATAAAAGGCATTTTTATTTCTCCCACAATTTTAATTTATTTTAAAAGTGGTTTCGCCGGTTAAGCGCATCATCAGTTATTGTTTACAGCATTAGTAAGTTTTTGTCTAATCAAAAACACAGCTTCAGGGACAGGCACATTTGTAAAGCAGAAAAAGAAAAAATTACCGTTGGAATTGTTATAAGAATTGTAAAATAGTTGGTGTCTTTTAAAATTTGTATAACCAATGTAAAACAGCTGATACTTATCACAAGACAAAATGTTTGCTGCTCACACCTTGTGCAAGTCTACTTTTAAAGTCGTTGTGATCGCTTATGCCTTAACGGATTTCTTTGAAACTAGTACTGTTCGAATTGCTATAAAATTCCCCAAATAGTTGGTTTCAAGTACATTTTTATATTTATACTGTTTTTTTTTTTTTACTTTAAAAATTTTTAACGACTCCATTAGTTAATTTTAAGAAAATAGCACAATTATATTGTTTTATTTTTCTCTACCTATTTAAATCTATGTGTCAAATTTGGTTTCTTTAGCTTTCCCAGTTTTACAGATAATAATTTGTTAATAAAAATACAAAATAGCGGCTAGCGACCAAACGACGTAGAAATTGGAAAGAGTTATTCTTCACTTTTAGTTTAAAACCACACACAGAATTTGAAAATAATTAGCCAGCCAAACCTTTTTTTACACCCTGTATATTTACGGTATTTCAAGTCGCGTGAATGTTTTAGCCAACTGACGCCCTGGATGCAGACTTTGAGATAATAACGCCTGTGTAACAACGCCAGCCAAAAGTTAACTTGAACGTAGTTCGTAAGAATGAGATGGAGAACACTCAAATCTCGATAGAGCTGGGAGAATACTCCATAAATCTTAGGATATATTATATTCAGTCTCTTACTAATATTACGTTCATGAGTTTAACACCTATCTCACTCGTTTAGCCCGCAGCATGATAAGTCACACGTTATCAAGATATCATATTATGTAATCTGTTTTCCTCAACTACGTCTGGAGAAATGTATTGAGGGCCTTAGAGTTAAAGGTGAATTATTAGTATTAATTAATTGTACTTGTACGATTAACTGCAAAAATGTAAAAGGTTCGTGCCACCAGGAATACATATCTCAACCTAGATACTTAAAAAACAAATATGTATTATCAAATTATATCCATATTTCAAGCACTGTAGGTAATAACTCTCAGAGATTATATTAGATTTATTCCTTAAATAATGTAGATACTAATACTAAATTTTTGACCATTACTACTTACCCACGTCTTTTTGAGTATAATTCTGAGCAAACAAAATAAAAGAATGCCTTGCCAAATCTCTGGATTATAAGTATTCTTGAATAAACTTCTGCTGCATACACGTGGAAAGATTCTTTGTTTGAAGGTTATTTTTGACGATGGAAGGATTGTGAAGGAAACAGGATTTTTCCGGACATTTGCCATAGTTCAGTGAAATTCTTGTTCAGTACTGATTTCTTGTTTCACTGAACGATGGCAAATGTCCGGAAAAATCATGTTTCCCTCACGTGGAAAGAATTGTAACTGAATGTTTTTTTTCTTTAACCTAGTTACAGCAACTTCCATGACACACGGAAACATATGACTATGCCACTTATACGTGAAACTAGGGTCATGGATATTATTATTTCATTGATATTGCGACTGTACAGTAATGGTTTTCTTCTCTCTGTCGATGTTCCTCATACACATCATTAAACCGGTTGTTCTGACGACTCTTTCCAACCCTAATAAACCATGAATGAGCCTTTACTCTGATTCGTGATTTATTAAAATGTTTTAAACTTGGTGTTGTTACTAAGTTAAGTTACGGTTCAGGACCAAATAAAAATAAATTTTTCTATAAATGCTCTTATTAGGATTAGTTGAATGCTAGGTCCAAAACAAATTCTTATACAAATCTTTGAGATTGATAACTTAGTATAAACAAAAATATTAAAAAGTGTAGTTTTTATAATTGTAATAAACGTATTTTTCAGGTGGTAGAGGGACTTCAAGCATCGCCCCCAGGTAAGAAAGTGTAGAAAATGTTAAATATACTTCTATGTACTCTCTTTGTTTAGAACTAGTATTAACTAGACGTATATATGCATACTGTTTTTATCAGTTATAACAGTTAGTAACTTTCATATTCTATTTTCTAAAAATATGTGACAAAATAAATAAAAATATATGAAAAAATTATATTAAATACTAATTTTACGGAATATGTATGATATAAATTAATATTATGATAGGTCAATCCTAATGCTGTTTTAAGTATATTTTAAAATGAGGGAGAAACGTCTATGGACCAAAAAATAATGTACAAACGCATTTAGCTACAAATTCCAAATAATATTCCACCAATTACTATCTTTACATAAGCAAGTATGCAATTGAAGATGCAATGGAAAATAAAGGTTTAGGAAAAAATTGCCTTTTGGAAACAAAACAAAACAAGTAACTCGTTTAAAATACAAAGTCAACTATTGTAATGAATTATGTAATTCATAGTTAGTAATATATGTACATATTTATCTAAGGAATAATCAATTTATATGATAGTGAACGATACAAAATTTGAAAGGATAAAAAATGCTGCTTATAGTTTACAAAAAATAAAAAATGTTTTATGAGTATAATTTTTGAGTACATATGTGCATAACATTGTATGTTATAGCACTGTCAACCACTTATGTTTCAAACTTCAAGATGTTATGGGTTTGCAAGCTTAGTTTAAAATCAATCAAATATTCTTGCTTTATATACAAACAATAAAATGGACTATAATATACATTTTTGGATTACCATTAAATAGGAACAATATTAAAAACTAGTGAATAATCTCTCTTTTGCTGTTATGCAACTTTCAGGAGGGCCTAATGAACCATTTATGCCCCTTCTAGGGGTAAACTAATTAACAGAAAACAATATTTATAGACTGACACAACACTGTGTGACTTTTCTATATTACTAATATTGGGAAATTCTATTGTAATGTTGAGTTTTGTGAAATATTGTCACCACGTAGCTTATTGTAAATGTAATAAGATCATAGTGCAGACCTAACATTTTAAAATTTTCTATTTGTTAAATCATTAATATACTGGTTAACGATGGTTTAATTTCCGTTTTAAATAGATTAGCCAGCAGTAATAACAGGGACATAATATTTATTCTTGTGATTGATCTCTTTTTGGAAAACTAAATTTTCAGTAATCATCTTATATAGCCTACCCGTTTCTAAAATGTTAATAATAAATATATGTAGGCATAATACTATTACAGACATACTCACGTAAATTTAAAAAAACAATACCCGCTATAACGTCAAACGAAATGAGATACCAGGATACTTAGTTTACAGTAATAACTTCCAAAAGTTATGTGTATATGTTTTTAAAATGTTTCTAACGTGCGCTTGGCCATCTAATAGAGCTCGTTGCCTCATAGGAGCTCATATTTCAAGCTTTGTTCCCTCTACCCACAATTCATCCAGATACAAACTCTGGCCTTAATAATTAATTTAGGTAAAAGTGAGAAAGTTTAATATTATTACATTTTAGATGCTTCTTGCTCGTTTGATTTTTACTATTTACTAGTTTTAAAGTAAAAGACTTAATTTTAAATTTTTTTCTTTAGTGAAACCCTTCACTTTCAAGCATGTGTTTCTTAAAAGCTAAAGGCCTCACAAAATTATTTTTTAATTAATGGAGTGTTTGTTTTCTTTTACTAAAGACGATTTAAATACTACTTTTATGAAAAATAGTGGTTTAATTTATTAGGAAAAATCAATGTTTAAGCTTTGCTCAGATCCCAGAATGTAACATCAGAGGAGCCTCTATTTTCCAATGTCAGCAATTCATTCCTTATATAATTTATCCATCGTGTCCATAAATGATTACCCCCTTTTCCGTTTAAAACAGCTGAGTTGTGTTAATACTTCACTTTTTTATAAAAATCCTAATTCTATATTACACCAGAATTCTTATAAATATTGTTATGATTGGTCAAATTTAAATTGGTCTGTTACAATCTGGGTTATTCCTAAGTTCCTTTTTCTATAAATTGGTCCTTTCCAAGACACTTTCAGTATATTTGGAAAAGCTCCACTGGCCAGACAGGATATATGACCTCTTTCTTTGGCAGAATATGCTGTATCCTAGAACCTTTTATCGCCTTAATACAGACGAAGCGCAGATGTGATAACTTCTTAATGTGGTATGCCCAAACTGCGATTTGAACCTAAGCCCCTGAGGTGATAAACTGGACGCTGAACTTTCCTGAGTTAACAGTTTAAAGGATTATATGTAGTTTGGGTGGTAACGGTTCATTAACGCAACGTGTGTTATTTATTTGTCATCACAGGTCACGACAGTGACAAGTCGTGCAAATAAATGCATTGTAAGTTTCCATTAATGTAAAATCTTAAAGAAGCAATGGAATAGAATAAACGTACTGAGATAAAGCATAAATATGGGTTCTTTGGTGAACAGGGCATAATCTTGCAACTGCCAGAGGGAGTGTTGAAGTAGACGATCGGCTTTGTTGAGCAATAATTCTTCCGAAGCAAAACATATTGCAGCGTTGAGGTGAACAAGAATGCAAAGAGTATATTTTGATCAATGTACTTCGCATGTGTGAGGTGAACGCAAGCTTCCCACGCTGCCATAAAACAGGGGCGCTTATACCAAAGTACTCGTATATTGTTCTAGCAACAAAGTACTGTATATTTTTATGAGTTTTTCTTCTTTGTACTATATTAACGCAAACTGGAGAAAACTGTAATACTTTACTTGTGCTGAATGAAAAGTGTTTACCTTAAAATTTGTATAGCTTAGGATAAATTTATTTTACATTATTATAGATGTTTTAAATAATAAATTATACGATAATTAAAGGAAGAATTACATGATATGGAAAACAAAATTCCTTTAGCTAACTGATTTAATATACATTTAGATTGTGTCGCTGAAGAAGTAAACCATGAATGATAAAGTTTATCTGAATGGTAAAGTAAATGTGAGATTTACTTTGTGCTTATAATATTATTTCTAACCTTTTTTAATTTTCCCGAGAGATTTCACATTGTGATTGAAGTTTAAGGTGGTCTTGGTTCACCGGAATGTAAGAGATACTTTTTAGATATGCGCCACGTATGTCTGATATCTATTAGCCGTATTACTTCCGTTTCATATTTTTATATCGTACATTACGGTGCACTATTTCTGTTTCCTGTATTTGTGTTGATCTTATCAGCAACACAAGTTTCTGATAAATTACTGCATAGTTTTTCCTCAAAAACCCTGTTGCCGTAAGGCCGGACCGTGCTATGCATTTTGTGTAACAAGAACGCACGGTGCCGTTGGGCATCATTTGCACTAGCATTCTTCTTTTGTACAAGAGCACGAAAGATAAAGCCTAATTTATAAAGAGACGACTATTCATCGCATTATTCTTTTAGTGTCGTGTTGTCAACCGTTGGTTTAACAGAACTATGTTTACTAATCATGTTATAGTCATTCAACATTCAATTAACGTTTGAATATACGTTTGAATATATACGTTTGAAACATACTGGCTTTGGCTAATATTAACGATTTTGTATTCAGTTGATCCCAATTATATTCATACATCTGACACAGGAACCATCTTATGTGGACAATGAATCCTTTTTTTGTCTAAAATTAATGACTTTTAATTTTAAAATGTAATCATTCTTTACTTTTATATTTATGACGTACAAGGTTTGACCATGACTTCGAACATTTGCCAGGTTAAGTGTTACATCAACTGTAACACGACATTGCAAGAATTGTATACACCATAATTTAGTATACATCCTCTTCATGAACTATAAAATCCTAAAACATAACGATAAAAATGAAAAAATCAACACAATAAAGTCTAAGCTGAAGAAAAATGTTTGTATGCTAAAATATGAACACACAAGTAAAATGAAGTTCAAAAGTGTAATAACGGTACGGCACAGATGCACATAACACAGCAGGCGGGAAAAGATGAATAGAACGTTCCTTTTTACCATTCGTCTTACGTCATTCGACGTCTGTACTGAAAGCGAACAATGCCAAGGATGGTCGCCAGGATTGGACAGTGATCGGGTTACGTTCGTTTGAGTTTTTTTTTTCTATGTATGTGGCTATTATATTATTTCAGATCGTAATAGCACAAACGTTACGGTTCTTGCAACAGTAAAAATTATATGCAAAAAAAGTTATTTCGGAAAATATTTTTTGTGCTACAACTTTTTATCTAATTTTATGAAAAACCCTAAAAATTTTAAATATATATAGTGTTTTATTTTACAAATTTTATTATATACATATTGTGTACGTATAATAATAGGGTTGCGACTGAAGATAGTGCAAGTGTCACAGCGACAGCTGCTGCGCTCACTTCGCGAGAATCGTGCGATGTAGGTTATGTTCACATTTAAGTCTTCCCGAGTAAATAATTTTTATCGCAATCGCAACCATTTTCCTTACAAAGTCAATGTTAAATTCAAATAAACACGATAACTGTTCAACTCATCTCTCTTCTAGATGTGCACAAGAACAAGTCATTGTGTTCTACTTTTAACTGTTATAATTTTTTTAATACTACTTAGTTTAAATATCTGTAATCCTATTTTTTCTTACCTTTATTTACTTTTATAAATAATATAATTAGTGTTTTAAGTTATTTTCACTAAACTTTTGACTTTTGACACATTATACTGTTAGTATTAATCTTTGTGCGATCTTTAAATTGCGTGCAGACACCAGAACCTATTTATGTGGAGAGCGAAAATTCCTTGTGTGGAGGCAGAAATTCATACGCGGTAGTTCATACCGTTCGGGCTTTATCATATGTACACAGAGACTAGTAAACAAAACAAAAAACAAAACAGCATCGACTATTCCAACCAATCGCCGGGAAAGGATTCGTTTACTTTCAGCAAAGTATGTCGAGATTTAAAAATCCGTTGTTTTCATTCCCAATTTTTAAAGCTTCAATAAAACTCATTTGCATGTACGAAACATTAATTACGAATAAATAATTTTTTTCTTTGTTATGAATTTGTAAAATATTGAATATAAAGTGTTTTAGTGGAGTGTATTCACCTATAAGACAATCACGAGTACACTAAACACCTTTAACAAATTGTTTTAACTAAAAGAAACCTATAAAATAGTATCTAAGTATACATAACAATATTAATATAATTTGGAAAGTGCTCGCATTAATATCTATTGCCTTAAAAAATAACTAATACACAAAGTAATACACATAATAATTCAGAGTTATTGTATAAATTATTATATGAAATTATACAAATACATTATATATACTATGAAATACAAATTCCTCCAGCTAAGTAGTATACACAAATGTAGGAGAATTAGTATTATATCTTGATCAAAATTCTTCTATATATTGTATAAGAAATTTCCCCACTAGGGGCCTGTTGTATTTCATTTAAAAAAATATTAACCACTCTGTTACATGAATTAGTGTAACACTCCGTTCTATGTCATTTACATTTTAATACCAATAAACAATGAATCTGAGTTTTCTTCTTGTAAATTGTAATGTTTTTTTTAACTTTGCCACTGAAAACAGTACAATTTCAGATTGTTTCTGATAATCTACACAAGTATTGTAATTATAAAACGTTAAGATGTGTACTAATTATGTTAAAATAATAAATCTCCTATAATTCTGCAATTAAGAATAAAGATTTATGTAGATTAAAAGTATAGTTATTAGACTAAAATCTAAATGGCTAAAATACCTCCAACTCTAAATACCTATAGTGATATAAGTGAAGTCTGTTCAGTAGATTCTCCGTTAGTAGAGTATATTATAAAGAATTTAACTTTCTTTATAGTACTTTATTAACACTTAAGACTATACTGCTAAAAACCATTTATTTGTGCACTAAGTTTTACATTCCAACCAGTTTTGTCAGAGTTTTAAATTACACGAGTGTGCATCTCCTTTATATACTTTTTATTTTACATGGCGAACTTATACAGTGATTTACTGTTGGCTGTATTTTTTGGAGATCTCACTCAAGTAAATCTATTTAACAATTACTACGGATCTCTCCCACATTTGCTATCTGTCCTAGCAGTGAGTCGGTGGGCTTTATCCAGTCTCTGGTCTTACACTAAACCCTGATACTTCAATCAGGGTGAAAGTTGAGGATCGGCATTCTTATGTTATTTCTCAATCAAATAAAATGTCTACATTTAAACATCAGCTTGAGTTAAATAGCAATATCTAAAAAGCTACTTGTAACCTTAAATATCTTCGTGTAAGGTAATAACAATTGCATTACAAGTATTTTATAATGGAATCCGAATGTCAAATCAATGGAGTATATGTGTAAAAATATGAGGGATGTAATAAACAATTACAGAAAATATTCTGTATTGTGCTTGATAAACGGATATATTATTTGTTTCCAAAATCATCAAACTGGACTTAATTTATTCTTTTACGATCCCAATAATATACAAATACTAGATATATACAATTATAAGTTTGGTGAAAACAGAATAAGTGGTTGAATAACGGAAAACTTGAAATCCAAATAGAATGAATGTTTAGACAAGTTTACTTATATATTTAGCTTATTTTTTTCAATTCCAATAATGCTTCTGTAGAAACAATAGCTTACAGCAAAACATTATTGTCTATTTTGAAAATAACCACCTATAAACATTGGTTAGTAAATAAATATTTATTTTAGTAGATAATGTTCTAGGCCATGAGCAATATTTCATTTTAAAAAACAAAGTTAGATAATAATAACAGGTTTTTACTAATGTTTCAGCGGGTATTGGGTACGATAGTGAGTTAGATTTAAAGTTTCATCCGCAAACTATTTATAGCTCGTTGGCTCACAGAAGGAGTGACCTTTGCAGAACACCTTGCCGCGATCAATACTGCCACAGCGCTCTCTTGTAACTAATCATCATTTTCTGCTTCCCAGTCAAAACAATATCACATGACAGTTCAGTTGGTAGCAATAAGTGTGCTTGCTTCTCTGGCATTTGTGAAAACACATATCGAACACATACAAGAAATAAATTTTATAATGAACTATGTTTTATGGAAAAAAATTCAAACGCAATCCTACTAGTATTTTCAATGAAATATGGAAATTATAAAGGCAACGAATACTTATATAGAACCCGTTTTATGTTTTGGGGGTTTTAGTTATCTAGGCCTTGAAAATTTATGAAAGAGTTATTTATATATGGGTTTTGATTAAACACTAATATATTTTAATTTATTGAAATGTAATTAATTTTATAACTATGTGTTTGGATTTTTTGTGCTTCCTCGCTAATTGTACGTTTCTGGCAAACATTTTATGCAGAAAACTTGATTTTAAATTTCATATGCAAGATAAGACATTTTACTTATGTCTTACCTCGTATCCGTATACTTCATATGCCGTGTCGTATAGTGTGTGAAAGAACAAGTAAAGTACATCTCATGTCAAAAATATTAATTTAACTATTAATTATGTATTTCTAAACGTTTAATAATAAATTACTCTGATATAACAGGCCATATCTGCTTCATTTCAATTATAAACGTATATTGACACAAAATGCTAACATTAGTTTGTTCGTTAATACTTCGAGTTAAAATAGCTATGGCATTTTTTACATAAGAATACATCTACATAAGGTTTACTTAAAATTCTGAATACATTTTTGATAGTTTGCAATACTTTTTTCCAATTAATATTTTCCACCTCAACAAATTACTGGCTTTTATGGTTCTACCATGCTAACTCTACCAGCCAAAATTGTATGTTCATTCAAAAAAAAACCTTTTTTCCCCTTCTACTCGTTTATTATTATTTTTAAAAGTAGAGATGTGATATAATACCGTGTTAATAAACCCATTAATTTATTGAAAATATACTTCAATGAAAATAATAATCAAGTTTTGAATGGTACAGCATAGGAGTGAACTTCCGTTATTCTTTCCATTTTCACACTAGACAAAGGTTGGATTTATTACACTGTCGACACCTTCCGGCACTTCCGCTTCCCCTCCATGTAGTTCGCAACAGATAAAATATATTGACCGTATATACAGGCTGTAAATAGCTCGCTTTTTCACAACTCTGCACATTTTATACATATTCTAAACATCAGATTTACATCTCTTTTGTTGAAAATATTTTATACAGCTCAGTTCAATTTCGAACCGTCTTTTACACGGGACTATTAGAATATCTAATAGTCAGTTATGTCAGCATTACTTAAAAACGATTTGAACATATTAGGTAGAAATATTTTAATAATTTATTTGAAATAAAACTCAATTGTGCATGAAACCATAGCCAAAAAATGTTTGTTTTTTGTAAAAGAAAGTATCCTTGAAATATTATTAATTTATGAACTGAAATTGGAAGTAAATTCTACTGAAATAAGAAAAAGCTGTGTTCTCAACACTCCGCTTCCTCCGAATCCTTTCGTAAGAAGACTTATTGATCAAAACACCGTATTCTCTTATGCATGACTGTCATTCTACTCAAAAGGAATAAGCAATAGATGTTCACTATGATTTTTTGTTGTCTTCAGCATGAGTTCTAAGGTGATACGCTTTCATGAATTAGTTATATCTCCTGAAAATGATCTATTGTTTAAATTATTTCTTCAATAGTACTTTAAAATTAAACAGAGAAAAGCCATCAGTTCCCAACTTTTGTTTTCACAATAAAATATGCAAACGGTATATCTATGAACTGTGTTAGGTTTAACTAAAACGTACAGTGCAGATTTCATTGGTCCACGAACAAATTTCGATTACAAAGAACTCAATTTGCAAAATAAACCTTTATCTTGTGACAATTTGAGTGATTTATGAATGAAAGAACCTGAGTAACTCAATAATGAAAATTCTATTTACGGAAGGAAACATTATTAATTACGGGAGTAATTACCTAAAATTATATCCGTGTGACTAAAAATAATTTCAGAAATAAAAATGTATTTTACTAGTTTTTCTCGTTTATATGTGATAGGATAGTATAAAATATATCATTAAGTTATCAAAACATATGGAAAAATGTAGGTGGAATAACATAATAAGTTATGCTAATAAATCAAAGTAACGATACTAAATATAATTTCGTAATTTTATCGTAATATACAACATACTAAGAAGCCGTTGTGTTGTAATCTGCCTCAAGCTAGCGTGTCCTGATTAACAATGCACTTGACGAACCTAAGTGAATACACGTTTATATCAAGCTTCTGCAGACAATAACACAAACATGACATTGTTATGCTGAATCCACAATTCTCACTGTATAACAAAGGGATCTGGAAAGAGGGAACTTGAGGCTGAGGGTACCATCTTCTTAGCCTTTATAAACAACTGAAGGCCAACTTGACTGAAACGTTAGATAACGTTTTCAATATTATAGAGCTGACTAACGTACATAAACACGCTTTCATTATCATATGTGAGATGTTAATTGAATTCTTCCACCTACATCTTCCACAAACTAGAGCAGTGGTCGCCAAACAGTCGATCGCGAGCACTCGCTGGGTGGTTTTGGGTATCTCACGGCCATGCTCGGGTTGGCAGCACTACTTGCGGTGGTATTTACCGACTATAGCTGATGCATCTTTAGTAGTCCGCAGTTAACTGTTGTCACTCGTGTCGCCAGAGTGAGGTTAGGCCTATGTCTGGCCCGTGTGTTATATGTCTTCACGTTACAACTCTTTCTTCAGTTTTTAGTATGGCTAGATCAAGAAAAAAACCAAAAACTCATTATTTCCATGCAGAGTGGGAAACCTATTACTTCTTTACGCTAGCTAAAGATAAATGCGTATGTTTGCTTTGCTATTACAAAGTGCCTCAGTTGTAAAGGAATTTGTGAACATCATTTCGAGATCGTTTATAGTGAAATTCAAAACACCATCCACTGAATTCAACACAGAGAAGTGAAAAGTTGGTACAGTTGAAATCTCAACTAAATGTTCAACAAGTCAACATTTTTAAGACACTGGACAAGAACAAGGCAGCCACCGAGGCGTCATTGCGGGTTTCCAAGATTATCGCACAACATAGGAAATCGTACGAAGATGGTGAGTTGATGAAAACTGTATTTTTAGAAGCTGCAGATACGGTATTTTATTAATTCTAAAACAAATATGAGATTATGCCTGCTATTAAAATCTTTTTAGCTTTCCGCTATACGGTGATGTGAAGAATTGAAATTATGAGCTCCAATGCGATGTTATTTCACAGTCTAAACCTGACATTAATCGATGTAGTTAATTTTGAAATGTAATGATTTTGAAAACAAAGAAGAGTTGATAAAGGTTCTACCACTTAATGGGCATTCTACTGGAAATTATATATTTTATCATTTAAAAAGTGTATTGAATCTGAAAATACCCCTGTGAAGAAGTTGGTGGGCATAGCTACGAATGGAACTCCTGCAATTGGTAGGCGTGGGGAGGGGATTTATTTCCTTGTGTAATAAAGACCGTGAAATACAACAATGTTTGTTTTTAGGTTTTAAAGTTGCAGATATTAAATTATAACTAATCAAGAATGGGTCAGTAAATGATAACAATAAAGTATACAAAAACAATTGTTAGCATTTCAAAATGTCGCTTTGTGTTAGTTAAGTATACGTAAATACAAATAACACAAGAAAAACAATGGAATGGCTAACCGTATGTGTACTGACATCTCACATCTGGGTGAAGCTGGCCAACCATGTAAGAGATGTACAGAGCGTAGACAACCTCTGGGATTTTACGCTTGAGTTTGTGAGACAGGAGCACGTTCGGTTTGTGTTGAGAGGACGCATTACAAACCACACTTCTCATCACATACAGCGGTGGGGTCATTCATATACGTATTCCCTCCGGTAAAGCCGGAGGAAGTAAGTAGATTTGTTGTGACAGTGGAAATGTAAATAATTTACCTTATGGGATTTGCATATAATCAATAACTGTTTGATATGTATAAATAGTTTTAATAACAAAAATGTTCGGACATTTTATAAGAATTATTGGATATTTTTTTTTAGTTATTTCTAGATCCATAAAGACTGAATTGTGATGGATTTATGTTTAAACGGCGCAGCGGCAATTACATTGGACCGAAATCACGTAACGAGCTGTCCAACGAAGTTTGACGAAATATTTATAAGATCAGGTTTCAACTTGCTGTTCAGTACATGCCAGTATCAGTATTTCCCTCATGCTAAACGGAAAAATAAATTAGTTATTTCAACCTAAATTTGGTGTTTAAATTGTGTATGTATCCTAAATATTTTTACTAACGGCCGTTCAAAATCTTGGCATTCTTTTTTCGGAAACCCTGTATAATATACAGATATTGTAGAAACGGGGTTGGGTTTAGATCCTGGAGGTCATATTTACCTCATATTAAGTGGAGTTATGAGCAAATATTTCTTACGTACTTCTACGGTGGTAATACAGTGGGTGATTTTGTATACAATAACTGCCTAAAATATACCTACGTTCTAAGCAATGGCTTACTCTCATCTATCGCTTAGATAATTGAACTGGTAGGAGTAGAGAATTTTTTAAATATTATAAAATACGAATTTTTGCTAAGGTGATTTCTTAATAGTATTTGTTGAGATTGCACTGACGTTAAAAGTAGATCAAGATAATAGTCTAGGCCTACATCTACATAAATGATATATAATCCATAAATACCATATCAAAATTATTGCTTATAACCTGGAAATGGCTTTTGTCAGTGTAATTATGTAAAGCTGACGAATACTACAAATTGTACCGTTCTTTAAAATGTTTCTAATTAACACGAAGTAGAGCTGCAGCGACTGTGTGGGATCAGGTGGAACGTCCTTCTAACTGAAATGGAGGAGTCTTCAGAATTTTGGAAGATTGAGTACCATGACTACTAGAGCTGCAGAGACTGAGTGGGATCAGGTGGAACGTCCTTCTAACCGAAATGGAGGAGTCTTCAGAATTTTGGAAGATTGAGTACCATGACTACTAGAGCTGCAGAGACTGAGTGGGATCAGGTGGAACGTCCTTCTAACCGAAATGGAGGAGTCTTCAGAATTTTGGAAGATTGAGTACCATGACTACTAGAGCTGCAGAGACTGAGTGGGATCAGGGGGAACGTCCTTCTAACCGAAATGGAGGAGTCTTCAGAATTTTGGAAGATTGAGTACCATGACTACTAGAGCTGCAGAGACTGAGTGGGATCAGGGGGAACGTCCTTCTAACCGAAATGGAGGAGTCTTCAGAATTTTGTAAGATTGAGTACCATGACTACTAGAGCTGCAGAGACTGAGTGGGACCAGGTGGAACGTCCTTCTAACCGAAATGGAGGAGACTTGATAATTTTGGTACGTGGAATAATATGACTGCAGCGACTGCATGAAGTCAGTCGAACATTCATCTAAGCCGCGTAGAGGGGTCTGTGAACACCTCAGAAGGATGATTCATACATACCAAATTGAGGAGTCATATCAGTTAAAACCGTTACAACTTCTCATGAAACTGTTTCTTTCTTCTGTGAATCCTTTTCAACTTTCGATTCCATTTGTTATAAATCTTATTAATATTTCAGTCATAAAGAAAAGTGTTCGAGCTTAGTGAGTATTATGAGGACGATACATCCACACTAGCAGTGGTAGAGAACCGGATATTCTGGCACTGAATATTTATCTCGCGATAAACTACCTGTACAGGTGATTTTAGGACTGATTGCAGTTGTATGGAGCTACGATATCACACGAAAAGGTTTCACACAAGGCTTAGGAAATGTCAAAATTTCCCATCAAGTCACTTTACTATAAATTCTGCCTCTCTAGACAAACTGATTGTGTGTTAAACAAGTTAAAAATACTAACATAGTGTTGGTTTTATATTATATTTACACTCAACAATTCACACTAGCTGCCCAGTGCAGACTTTTCTCCCAAGCTCCATATCGAGAAAACAAGAAATCATAGCTCAAATCCAAGGCCAGAATCGAATTTTAAATTTCCGACAAGAAAGGTCCAGTCACTTTTCCTTGTATCTCTAACGGTTTAGCCACAAAATGCCCTTAAAGTCAAAACTTTAAAACATCAAAATTCTATAAAATAGGTCTAATTTAAACTCCCAGACCCCTAATCTAATTCTCTGATTTAACCTCTCACTGAATACCGCTTATCCCCTAATTTGGCCAACACTTAAAAACGAGCCGAAGGCGAGTTAAATATATATGACTCTTAGTTAAACAAAGCAGACTAATGATTTTATGCCATTATAATAAGTTATTATTTTTATCCAATAACCTTCACCTTAATACTGAACAGAAGCTAGTAAGTATACAATGGATTTCCACGGAGTCGACATCGTTATTTCTGATAACAAGATTTTATGTGGCTATAGAATTGACTGCTCTACTAATGGGGATTTATTTATATTGGACTGTCTTTAATTGTCAATTAGCTTTTAGAAAAACTTCAACGTAATCCACAACTATACATTAAGAGAGTACTCATTAATCAACCAAATTTCTAAACTAAAAGGATAAATACAATACCTAAATATAATAATAATAATATTAATAAATATTTAATAAGTTCATTATGCAATAACAATAAGGGCCCAAGAACTTTAATTTTTGAGCTATTTTATTACTTTGTATTTTTACGAGTCATTCAGAATGTACATGGGGTAGTGTGCATTAAAATAAATACATAAAATGTCATCCATAAATACCGACCATTTTTTTAAGTTATTATATTTTTAAATGAATTCCCTTGCACGGAATTCAGATTAAAATGTCTGAACTGTAGTTTTCTGATTTTTTTGTATCAACATATTATGAAATTAATATCTGCTCAAACCTTTAACACAGACATCTTAATTTTAAATGATTGTATCGAGCCTATCACAATTACATTATTGCAGCCAGTGCTTATTAAAGTACTAGGGTACGTACAGCTATGTTACTGCTTGTTTACATGTATCAAATTTAATCTGATTTGACCTTTTACCATATTATCCAATTTTAAAATAAAATAAAACAATCTTTACAATGTACATACAAATTTCAACTTGAAAATAATCTGAAATTAAGCCGAACATTTGATAATTTGTGTCAGTCTGTAAATCCTTCCGTCTGCCCATTTGATAAATCTTTATAGAAATATCTTGGAAATCTAAACTTGGCACATGGGTTCCTCTTTACCAAGGTAGAAGGCTATTATTTGTGGGAACTAAAAGTCAAAGAAAAATCTAAGTTTCTTTCCGTCCGTCCACCTGTCCGTATTTACGATGGATTATTGATGGATTTTTATGGATCCTAGAGACTTCAAATTTGGTATACAGGTTCTTAAGGAAGAGCCTTATTTATTTTGAGTTGAAAGGATAAAAGAACAGTCTTCTACATGACTGCCCGTTTGTACTATAACTCTTGATGGAAAGGTCCTAGAGACTTGAAGACTCGAAACTAGGTAGCCTTTATAATTTCCTCTTAGTCTAAGGAAGAACCCAATCGATTTCGAGTTAAAAGAGTCAAAGAAAAGTCCGTTGGTCTGTAAGTGCAATAACTATTGGCGGACGGACAATGAAACAATTTCAAGAGGGCCATTGTCGCCTTATTGAGTACTTAAAAACAATTATTTTAGGACTTGCAATAAATTTCTAGTACCATTAAGTTTTTATGTTCTCTGCCACTACTTCAATCTTAATCGGCTAATCATGTTAGTATGTAATGTAATCTCGTTAGTGCGTTCCTCCCGAATCATCGTACTACACTATAATAAATCTTAGTACCATCGTCGATATATGAGTCACATAAAGTGTGTCTGTTACAGACAGTGCCCGACTATGACTGTGATGCTCCTGGACCGACACACCACCACACAGTATCATCAGCAGCCTCAGCAGCCAGTCAGCGCGCTCAAAGCCCCTCTCCGCATCTCCTACTCGCCCTCCAAGGCTATGCGCTACTACCGCCTCTGGATATACACGTGCAACGCCGTGCTTCTAGTGTCAGTCATCGGCTTCGCCATCGTCGCGACCAAGATTCTGGTCGCCGACCCCAAGCGGGCCTTGATACCCGGCCTGTCGCTCAGCCAGCCCAGCTTCCTGTACGCCTACCTCGCACTCATCACACAGTCGGGTGTTCTCCAGTTCATCGGCTGCCTGGGCGCTCGCAAGCTCAACGAGCGGCTATTGAACATTTATTGGTTGTTGATCTTGTTGCTGCTCATCGGTGACGGGATGTTGGGTGTTGTGTGGGTCTACCGCTTCGACCGTATAACCGAGGAACTCCGTCCGGTGCTCAAACAGAGGTTAGCACTCGAGTACGGAGTCGATTCGTCATTCACGGAGCTCTGGGACTCTGTGCAAAGACAATACAAGTGTTGTGGAGTGGACAGTAGTCATGACTTCCAGCACAACCTGACGCTCCATTGGGGTAAGTGAATCTACTTAGAATAATCAGCTTAATAGCTGAAGCATAATAATAATAGCTTATAATACGTTCTATCTCACAGTGGTATCTAAAGTGAACAAACTAGTATTTGTATTGTATTGACTGGTTTGGTTTGAATAGACAAACCTTTCTAAAAACATTGTCATTAACTTTTGAGTACATAAATAAAAGTGATAATAAGATTTATAGTGCTGGTCAATGATAACAACGTATACCACATAAGCAAAATAAGCTTATATGGTTCGGATATATTGTGGAATCGCATAAGGTTCTATAATGAAAATATAACATAAAAAAGGACTACCTCACACCAGGTTTCACATAACGGGATTCGCCGAGAGTGAATGCAAAAAGTGTATAGCCTCATTTCATTCTCAAGATGTTCTGAGGACAAGTAGAGAGACAGGCAGTTATACAGAAAAGAAAGTTTTATTTCCCCCGGTAGACAAAAGTAAATTGTGTCAGCATACTGAGTGAGAGGCTTCAATGGCGCCTGGTTGACATGTTCCATCATAGAACCCATTCTAGTCTATGTACAAATTAATTTTTATTCCAAATTTAACGAGTGCAGATAACTACCACACTCATAATTTTGTTTCTTCAGATGTGTTTCATAGCAGCGTTGGAATTATAAAAGCCTACAAACTTTCGTTTTTACTCTATGCTACACACCAAACCACAAAAAGAAAATGTTGTATGTGTTTTTGGTAGTCAGGATACGAAATATGTCACATGTTAAAATCTTATTTGATTATATTCAGTTTGTTATAGATGTAATTATTCTGTGTTATAACTTTATTTGCCATCATGGATACCCATAATCAATATTAAAATTTTCCCTAATGATCTGCCAACTTCCTTGGAGCGACATTTATCTTCGTCGAACGCTCAGTCTTAGTGCTGTGTATAAAAAATTGAGGTGTCATTAAAATTTCAACCCTTTAGGTCAGATCGCTTTCGAGATATCGTGCGTTAGATATATAACAGGCAGAAAGAAATTAAATCTTTCCAGCCCCTCGAGTGATAGGTATATCTAACATGCAGCAAATAAAAAGATTACAGTTAAGGGTTAGGTTTAGGATAGAATGATCTGCCTCCTTGGTCACCATCAATATGATATAATCCGTTGCAATAATATTGAATTGGTTTGGTATTCTAAAACATTCATAATTTTCTATGGTATACGATGGATTTATTGTATAATTAAAGAACAAATATTTAATATTTATTTTGGTTGTCACCCTTCTATTCATATTACTATGTACTCATGCTGAATGAACGTCATTTTTAAATTAAATCACCAATTACGTTTTATATTGCATTTTTGTAGATAAAATTAATTGCAAAATGTGTTCCTAAGCGCTAATCTCGAGAACGGCTGGACAAATTCGCCTAATTCATTTTGTAAACTATTATTTTAAATCTGAGGAAATTTTATAAGATGAAAAAGATTAAAATAGTCACCTGAAATTTTTTTTTCATTCTAGAAAAAGTAGTATTTATGTTTTATAATCAACATTGAACTAATATTAAACAGCTGTTGGCACTTTCAGCTAAAATTAGACAAATTGGCTGAAACATTTGTTTGCATTTAAATGTTATAAAACATTAACTGTAGAGTGCTTGATAGGTAGTGTAATGTAGATAGCAAATACAAAGTTAATATCTAATAACTTTTACTCCAGATTGTACCAGTAGCGAATTAAAAAAACATCTAATGCGCTGAAATATAATTTAAATATTGTTATAAAACAAACCTTAAACAAATGGGAAAAGCTGTGAGTGGTTTTTTTATCCTCATCATTATATGAAACCGGTAGGATTTCCCCTACACCGTATTAAACATCTTATTTCCACGTATTTATCTATATTTTCTGTATCAGAACAGTAAGGCTAATTCTACTGTGGCACTGGAAATATCTTAAACCCGAAGTATAAGATCAGGGTTAAAGTAAACGCTTTATGACCGAAGTATGTTACCGAGACTTATGTACTTGTGTTTTCGATCGGGGCAACAAGGCAGTCATTGGTATTACAGCTAAAGCACTTATGATGTAATAAATGGTGGAGCTCTATGTAATTATTAAAAGGAAGTTGGCATATATTAGGCACATATTATTGCAGTGTTCATAGTCTGAGCTTCAGATGTTAAACAAAATTCTGTATGAATTTTATTGTAGGTTAGCCCATGTAAGAACATTTCTGGTTCGAATTAAACACACTTCAAGTGTTACAGCTGAGTTAGCTTTGCTACCCCGATTAAGAAAGTATACGCATATGCAAATGTGACAACAATCTGTAAAAAAACAATTAAGATGGGTTTCTGATAACAGATATATATTTTGCAAAATTAAGACGGTAATTTTGTCTTTCATATCTGCATTACATACCAAATGAACATTTGTCACAATATAATATTTACAAAGAACAATGATATAGATTATTCAGGTTTACGAGAAAATCTTCCCAAACCATTTTACACGAACCATTTCTCGCAACGTCACTTCATTTGATAACAGGCTTTAACCTAATTAACGTGTTTTTGATTTTGATGCTTAGAATTTACAATTTAAATTTTGAATTTTCATTTTACTAAATTATTTATTTTCTACTTTTGTTTCTATATATATATATGTTATATATAATATGCTTTTATATATACATATTTATATATTATATGTAAACTTTTGTTATAATGCCACCACATTTTAACACTTTTGTATCGAATTTTACTAATTCTTTAGGAATAGTTTTTCTAAATATTTTTCCCTTTTCAAAAAAAATAATCAATTTATTTCAGAAATCTAACTATTATGATTATTATTGTTATGTTTTACCATTATATTTCCATCATTTCTGTTACCACACACAAACACAGAATAAGCTGACAGTTCCGAAGTATACCAAATATCCCTTCCTTCTCTCTCATAAAAGAAGGATTAACGCTCACAACAGTTCCGTCCATTCAAATGAAACTGTGCTCTCTGTTAATGACGGATAGGAACAGGTAGAGGAATCTTGACGGATTCTTCGTCAATTCAAGCCTTCTTACAACAGTAAACCACATAGGAAATGTGATGATTTGAAGTTTTCAAATTCAAAATAAACACAAGTTTTTAATTACCCATACTGTAATTTGTTAATTTTATGATTTCCTTTTCACATGTTTATTTATTGCTTGTTCATTTATGACCAAGCACCCTATTCCAGAAATACCTAGAGGTTAGCGTGTCATACACCATTGCATATTGTTCCCTCGCGTGTGCAGTTAAGTCCTCGTTATTTATGGCACTCATTTTCAAATCAGGTTTAATTATCCCATAGCGCCAACAAGCACTATACAACTTGTTTTACGGTTTATAGCATGAAAAAAGTAAAAAATGTATTATATGGTCTAAATTAATATAGTTCATTTATTTATTTGTTATGTTACTGGCTTTATTTTTAATACTGATTTTCAAGTTTTGAATGTTGTGTATTTAATAACTAAGCTGGTGAGATAATAATGTTTGATTACCGGATTTCCATTCAATATGTATTGACAACGAAAGACGGTCCAGCAAACCTTCCCCTGAGGCTTTCAATAAAGTAAACCTTTAGAGCAGTGGTCTGCTACGTACGACCCTCAGGCCAGTCAGCAAAAGTTAGTTTCTCTCAACGGAAGCGGGGACGAATTTCAATACTGTGAGTGAGAGATTCACGCCACCTAGGCGGACTAATGGAATATCCTTTGAATAATAGCTACTATAGTATTTCTTACTTACGGTATAATATCATGAACTAGTGAAGTATATGTACGTCGCTTTTTTGTCCAGTTCCCCAAGCTATTTTTAACAAGCAATTTACTGGTTCTCAGCTATTATGGCGAGAATCTGGAGTTGATCGTAGACATAGAAAATAAAATAAAGTAGTGCATTATAGATAAGTCTATCAGGGCGCTAGGTTACATGAGGATTCACTTAGCGACGCACGCACCCAACGTGTCTTGTACAAACCGAACCAAACAGCATGAAACCTGGAGAGGGGAGGATAACAAACGGAAACTAGGTCCTCCCCACCCACAAATGGCTTACCACAGTAGTGGAAGTATCACTTAAAATGCACTTTACCAGTAAAAGCTAATAATATTACGTTTGGCGTGGACTGTATTACGTGCTCTCTTGAGGAGCGCAGTTGAAATGGTAGCTCGTAGCTAGCCATGGTTCGAACTAGGTGGCTCGGTCTGCAGCACGACCAAGTTTTTGCCTCAAACCTTATTTACTTTTACTTCTTCACTCTCGGTATCACTTCCCACATACTGTTTCTGCAGTTTTCAGCCTATGGTTTGTTTCTTGTGTTCCGTTATTTCTTTATAAAAAAAGTGGGATGATAACTATTTTACGGTTAAAAACAGCAATACTTTTTGTTTTCATTTCTTAAGAAAACATAATTGTGTTTAAATAGTATAATATTCGTAGAGAATATGAACAAAGGCAGGTATGCTCAAAATATATGTCAGTTGCAAAAAACTGCAATGTTTGAGAAAAATCCATGCAATGTCAAAGTGGCATTTTTACTGAGTAAACATCAGAACAAATCAAAATCAAATCAAATCAAATCATCTTTTATTGCATTTTCCTTTACAATTCAACATTGCATCGCAAATCGTCAAGAAACCCCTTATAATTATAGTTATAAGCAACCCCTTATACATTCACACACACAGTCAAACTTACATCTTCATACATTCTCTCAAACACATTCTCACTGACCTCAGATCCTATGCTCTCATAAATCCCAGCGGCTCATCATGAATTCATCGACAGAGTAAAACGCTCTAGACACCAGTAGGCGTCTTAGACGAGTTTTAAAATTGATTTTGATTGTTGGAATTCTTTATACTTTCAGGGAGCCTATTGATCAGTTTTGACACCAACTTCTTGAGGTAGATGTTGCGACAACGCCAGTCTGTGATGCTGAGTTCGATAGTTGTCCCTGCCTCTGTTTCATATTGGTGAACGTCCCTGCCACGAATCAGAGTACACCTTGATCTGCAGTACGTAATCACCTCAAAAATGTAGAGGCAGGGCAAAGTCATAAATCCAAGCTCCTAAAAGATTCCCTACACGACTCTCTGAAACTCAACTTTTGTATGATTCTGACAGCCTTTTTTTGAAGTCTGAATACTCGTTCCAATCTATTTTTGGCACAGCCTCCCCAAAGTCTTACTCCATACGCAAAGTGTGGATGGATAAGGCCATAGTAGGCCATTTTTAAAACTTTGGGGGAACATAACTTTGCTAGGTTGCGCAAGGCATATATACCTGCGGAAACTCTAGCACATATGTGGGTCGATGTGGTCGTCCCAGGTCAGCCTCTGTCAAGGAACATTCCCAGAAAACTTTGTAGAGTATGTTTCCTCTAAAAGGACATTATCTACAAATACAGCTGGCCCATCCGAACGTGTATTCTGCCGAATGCAGAAATGTACAAAATTTGATTTGTTTTGTTTGATTTGTTTTCAAGTTCATTTCAGAAAAGAATTGAATACATGAATTCACTTCAACAAACGTTGTGATTTCCAGTTCTTGCAGTGTTTTGCTTTTAAAACAGAGAGTCGTGTCATCAGCATATTGAACTAGTTTCCCATGTTGGATCACCGAGTTTCAATCTACTGACATAAATCAGGAAATAAAAGAGGCCCAAGGATAGATCCCTGAGGGACACCATGAGGCATTTTTGATTTTGTTAGATGTGACGTTCGAAATCTCCACGCTCTGATCCCGATCCCTTAGGTAAGAGAAGCAAGCCACAGCTGCGGGAGTCCCCGAACGCCACATTTCTCCAACTGGTGCAGCAGTGTCTCATGATGCACACAGTCAAATTGCCTTGGACAGGTCAAGAAATATGCTAAGCACATGTTCTCGCCGTTCCAATCCATCGACAAACATTTTCCAAAAGGTTGTTCACCAGCGTCAATTGTGGATTTGTTTTTTCTGAAATCCAAATTGCTCTGGATTCAGAATCCGCTTGTTTTCTAGAAAGCTTTCAAGTCTTTCATAGAAAATTTTTTCAAAAATTTTGCTGAACACCGGAAGAATTGATATGGGCCGATAATTGCTTGGAATGTAAGGATCGTCCTTTCTTGAAAAATTGGAATGACTTTGGCTGTCTTCAAAAGAGAGAAGGAAAAGTTCCAGATTCGAATGAGGAATTTATCAGTTTTGTGAGTGGTCCTAATAAGTGCCTGAGGCACCGTTTTAAGTAACCAAAACTGACATCCCATTTGCGTCACCTGTTTTCTTCGAATTCAGTCCCTGTATGACACGTGCTATCTCATCCCCACACACAGGAGGCAGAGCCCATGGACGCAACCGGCTCCGGAACACGCCTTCCACAAGATTGAGTTTCCGTGAATGACGGATTCATTGAGGCAACAGAAGAAAAATATTTATTGAATTCATTTGCCACTAGTAATTGATTCTTCAACAATTGTGTCATCAAACTTTGATCACAAATGATCTGGAACCCTTGTCCTTACTCGTATCTCGAGAAGAATCATTAATAATTTTCCAAGCTGTCCTTGAAAAAAATTTTTACATTCACCCAAGGCCTCTATTGATGTCATAGGCTTTAGCCGCTCGTATGACTTTCTTGTAGATCCTCCGGTATGTTCTAAAAAATTGTTTAAAACGTTCATTTTCAGATTCAATAAAGATTTTGTGAAAGAATTTTAGTTTTTCTCGAGATATGAGAATGCCCTTGGTCAACCATGAAATTTTTCTTGAGGTTTGGTATTGATTTTTGTTTTTTTAAAAGGACACGCAACATCTAGATAGTAATTGAAAGCATTACTAAAATGCCCGATACATGTCATTGACGTTTTGAAAGTTATTTAAAAAGTTCCAAGATTCATTTTTTAAAAGTTTGTTTTCAGATGGCAAATGTTTTGAAAATTACAAACTCGTGAAATTTTGAATTTTGAATTTTGAGTTTGTAGTTTGCATCCATTGAACCACTATCTCCTGCGCAAAATGGTCAGAGACCGCCGTATTCAAAACAGAGACTTGTGGTGTCAGAAATGTTGGGTAATGACGTTGTCGATGGCAGTACTCGACGTCGCGGTCACTCGTGTCGGTGTATTCACGGACCAATTTAAGTTAAAAGATCTTTAGAACATCGCGAAGCCGCTGGGTAAGGGGGTTGTTGTTGTTCGTTGGTCGTTTGGTAAGGTCGCTGTTCGAACATCTTACAAATTAGTTAAGGTTAGACCCTTTTTTCTGACGGCGAATTAGTAAAAACTTGCTTTAAAAGGACCGTTGTGAAGTTGTATCTTCAAAACAAGCAACATTTTCAGTCACAGCTGATTCCAAAGTATGGTTGTGCGCCAAACAGAAAATAAAAGCGCTAATACATGTGTTCTATTTGGATCTAGCCCTTCTTTGAGGAATGTTCATAGTGAGTTAGAATGCAACATTACTGAACTGAAAATGTTTCGATGGTAAATGAGCAATGTCTAACTTAAACGTGATTTTAAAATTTAAGGAGAATAACTACTGATGGAGGTAGAATTATTCTAACGAAAATTATTGTATTATCTTCCTGAAACAGTCGACATTATTCGCTAATACTGCTGTAGAGCTATCTCTTAAAACTAGGACCTATCAACAAAAGTCTCCAACATTGTACCGCTTGCTGTCAACGATAATAATAGGACTGGTCACCTGATCGTGAGCAGTTGTTCTAATCGGATTACTGAGTTTCAACTCCTCTGTGGTGGAGGCTGCTAGTAGTCTCTATGTATTGAAGTAGTTTGTTTAAATTCTTCTTATTTAATTCATATTTCATGAAGTTACCTAGCGTCGGTTTGACTTTCGTTAGTTCCTTCGATACTCCGTTATATCGGTTTGTTAGTTCCGCAATATAGTTTGATGATAGTGTATTTCCGTCCCTGGATTTGACTGAGCATTAGGAAAATCCTATACTTTAAGATATTTCAAGAAAAAATGAGCTATAAATCTTAAATTTTGTATATTTTGCTTATAATCAAGGATTCTGACAAACATCCTCTTCGTCTGTACATCTGCATATGTTTCTTTTATTCTATAGATATTTCAAGAATGAATTAATTCACTTATAGGCTTTAAATTTTTTATTTAACTTCATTTCTACTAGGAATCCTCGTACGATGGTATCACTGTATAAAAAACAAACTTATCCAAGCGCTTGCGAGACCTAACTATCTACAAGATACCTCTTAAACGATTTCATCTGCAGATTGTAAAGTTAGCACGCAACTTAGACGATGCCTTTTACGCAATATGTGCTCTGGCGTTCATTGTTTATATTTACACACGATACATAATGAATGCAATCAAAGTTGTATCCAATATATTGATACAAAATGTTTGATTTTGATTTTGACTAAATACTACAAATTTTAATTCCAAAAGAAAATGATCTAGACTAACTGTTGGATATCTGACGGTTGAGAGATGTAAGTATTACTTAAGATAGCCGTAGGCTACATATAGTCAACATGAATAATAATCAACCAACTCCTGGATGGATTGTAGTGACATAAAATATATTTACAGCCAACACAAGATAGGAGTACATCACACTATGTACGAGTATTACGTAATGTGCATCACAGAGGTTGCACGCGTAGTTCTGAGTTTACAGTTAGTTCAATTATTATGTTTAGGCGACACGTGTTACAATATAAAAAGTCCATATGACTTTACTCAGTTTGTTTAAAAATCTATTTATTCTGAGAATTTCTCGTTGCCATCATGGTTTCCCACAATACCAACGTAAATATTTCCCTAACGCTCAGCAAATTCCAATGCAGTGACATCCTCCACCATCGAACACGATGTTGTCTATATACAAATGAAGCTTTGCAAACATTTGCAACATTCCAAGTGTAGAGGTCGGTCCGTTCTCGAGATACCGTGTGAACAGACATATAGGCATCAATTAAAATTGTGTAACTCCTTGAGAGATTCGCTAACGGCCAATACGAGTCCTCAGATTTTGCATTTTATTAGTATTATATTTTAACAGAGTCAAATTATATTTTCTTTGACGCCTAAAAACATTAAGACGTTATGTCTACAAGTTCTTTAGGTTTTCCTGCCATTAAAAAGAAAAGAAGATCGGTATAAATAGTTTATTTCATATACGGCCTATAAAACAAGTTTCCAAGAATCTGTCTCATAAATTATTTGTGATTTAGAATAGAAAGTTCACATCTTTCAAAACCTATTATGAACGTACTGTGTTCGTTTTCAAAAGTGACAATTCATTTTTATAAGGTTAAACTATTTGGGGAATCACTCTTAAAACACTCGAGTTTTATTTGAGAATCAAAGAAGTCTGTTTTATGTGTTCTCATTAAAAGTACATTTCAGTCCCAAGCTGCCTTAATTCTAATTGTTATTGTGTTTTCAGCACATTTCTGGCATAAAAGGAGAGTTTAATCTCTATTGAAGAGGATTAGGGTTTTCACAATTTGCCTAATTTGAATTGGGAGATAAATAAAGCCATCGAAAGCAATTTATTTCCTTATTCCTTTTTATTTTATTACATAATTACCCCAATACTTCCATTTATACTATGCATACTTCTTATTTAGTTCACTAACACAACAAAATTTGTGGAAAGGCAATATAGGGATTATGTTTCGTAATGTTCTGGATTAAAGTGAAGAAGTAAAACATTTAATGTCGTGAGGAAATTTAGTTGAACGTTTCAACAATTATTGTAATTTGTTTTTGTTTGTACGTTTTTAATTAATACTATCCTCTTATCTTTGTCACTTTGCTAATGCTAACTCTGTGTGGCTACATATGACACTATGTACCTTTAAGTACACCAAACCACATGTGGAGGAGATGTGGACAAGCGTGTCTGGAAGCGAAACATCTCCGATATCAAAGCCTCAGTTTTATTTGAATAAGGCTTAATCAGGAGCAGCGTTCTGCGTCATCTATTTCTTGATTTTCTGAATACAAGGAGCTTAACTTCACTCTGTGTACAGATTCATCTTTTGGTAATCTACAGGAGTAAAGACTACAATATTGTAAAATATTTGTAAAAGTTTGCTCTTGTTCAACATGCTCCAAAATGGCCATCCTTTCTCGTCAAAGGGGAAAACCTTTTTAAGGGTGTTTATGTATGGTTTCATCATGTTTTTGCATTAAATTTAATTTAGATATCACTAATACTCGCGCAGTTGTTTAAAACATAACTTGAATATGAAGAATCAACTTTTGTCCATTATAATGTTAGTGAAATGGTTCTAATTTTTTCAAACATATCCAAATCCTAATAATATTATACATTCATATAGTCTCTGATATTAATGTAGGTTCCATCAGTAAAAACAACCTATTTTGGTTTCTAAAGTTGCAAAATATTTATTTAAAGAGCCTATCAAATGTAATAAAGTGTTCTGTGTAAACATTACTTTATGTCAGCACTACTATTTGTTTCATTAATTTAATCACTATTCGATTTGTTTACATTAATAATCTGTAAATTTTATATGGAGTAACAATTAGTTTTCACGCCGTTTTTATATTTCAGCTATTAGGTACTCATCCACCTTATAAAATGTCCTAAAACATATGAAGGTGACATTTTTGACTCCGAAGATTACCTTTGAAGCAGTCGGCAAGAGCCATTTACTGTGTTTTTATTTAATGCACCAATCCCAAGTCTAAATGTTTTAAAATGTTAAAAATAGTTTTCAGTTTATAAATAAACAAACACGTTAATGTTGCCATTTTAATGTACTTTTAACTGTTTTTCGACAAATATTATGAATTAGATATGAAAGCCAAAGATACTCTCTAAATTTTACTATAAGTTTAAATACTTATAACATGTGTTATAAATAAAAAATTTTATAAATTCCGTCTTAGTTGTCTTTTAACGGAATTAGGCTCACATCTGTGTATTTCTATATATTTTTATCGTGAATAAAGGCAAAATCAACTATGGAACTAATCAAAACTATACTTAGATTACAATTGGCAATGGAAAATTACAATGGCCACAAATGAAGACATTTTAACATATTTTCTGATCGTGGCAAGAAGGTAAACTGAACATGGGTGTCAGAAACATAATTCACTCCAAACAGAAGTGCTACAGGTGCAAAACCTATGAAATTACGTGTGAAACCGTGGGTATCTGTTAGTGTAAGAATAAATGTTATCTAATGTTTAATACTGACTTGTTTCAATAATTCTCAACCAAATCCCATAATGGACATAAACCGACTATCATAGAACTCATTCTTGTCAATGTAGATATTATTTCATTAATAATTTAAAATTTATAGAGAAAATATCGTGTTTTGTTAATTAAGTTGGTTGTCGTGGCAGTTTAAAAACATAATCTACACGTCAGTGATTATGATATATATATATATATATATATATATATATATATATATATATATTAAACCATATAACATGATAATATGTCACATTATTGTACTCATATTGCAAAAAAAACTTATTTATTCTGCAATCTTCTCTTTGCCAACATGGTCACCAATTATATTCGCTAACCCTTAGCCAAATCCCATGTAATGACATGCACCATCGTGGTAGAACCCAATATTCCTCATTTATATCAGGAATCTGCATGAAGCTTCATATTTATATATGCAGTTTCATACAAAATTTGGGTTCTGTAAGATCAGTTCGATCCCTAAATATTTTGCATATACACAGAAATTATGTTTTCGAGTCCCTCAACCTTCGCTAAACTTCTGCTACTTACAGATGTACCCCTTACCAGCGGGCGCCCACGTCTTGCTGCAACACTCTCATAATTCATAAATCTTTTCTTTACACGATTTATTTCATTGCAACATTCCAGCATTCCAGCCTTCCATGAAAACTTTTTGTCTTTGGGCATTTGAATGGACAATACATGATTAGCGTGATATAGATACAGGGATGTTCCTCTCAGTGGGAGATATCCATCCACATCCCACAGGTCATAATGCTCAAGTACAAAATGAAATCTTTGGGAGCATAGAAACTTTAAAGGAGCTGAATTGAAATCCTTTACCTGCATGATATTTATGATATTTTCGATTTATAAGTCAAGATGACAAAAGTGTCATGCCAAGACATGACATTATTAGCATCATGTTATACAGATACACTTACACACTCGTATGCTACTATAGCACTGTACTCTAATTCTCTATCCGACTAGGTTACTTCATTTCCTGCAACTCTTGAAGGTCATCTAGCGATGTTATTTCAGATGATTTTATTAAATCGCTTCTATCTGAGATGACTATATCCTTGTATACGATGGAAGAACAGGTTTTTTTACAATCGTGTCGCTGTCTCTCTGTTTATCAGTAAAATAACTTTTTATAGAAAGGATCTAAAGATTTTAACCTGGTACATACGTTTCACTTTACCCAAGTAAGAATCCTATTCATTTTGGGATTAAACTTCAATGGGCAGCAAAGTTGTCACTAAAAGGCCTAGGCACCTGGTTGGAATGCAATGACAACAGAGTATATCGGGCAGGTAGTGTTACGGGTACCGAAAAGAATGTGCTCGATATAGTTAGAAATAGAAGGGATAAGCAATCCGGAGAAGAATTTCATTACGTTTTAAAGATCTATTTCTAAAATAGATCATATTTCTAAAATTACTCGTATCTTTCACCATTTACCAGAGTAACATATAGTCTACAATTGACTCCTTTGCCGATCATATCTGCGAATGACAAATGGTATTTTTTATTTGAACAATTCCTGCACCACCGTCCAATCTCCATTGAATGAATCCGTATCAAGGAGCCCAACTCTCTGATCACTGGGTTATGTAGTAAAAACCAATTTTTAACGAATAAAGTCACCCTAACAATAACAATGTAAAAGACTTGTTTATTTATTTTCAAGTGACAAAGTGTGTATTTATTATCAAGTGACAATGTTGGGCTTTGTTTCAAGATTCTCCAGAGGCATTAATAGTCCGGCTGCGCTTTGTTCCCTGTACTGTTCTTTTGTGAGGCAGCTTGTGGAATATGCCAATCATGTGTGGTCCCCTTACACAGCTGGTGCGAAGATGAGACTGGAAGAACTGCAATGCCGCTTCGTTCGTTTGGTCGGTACCCGGCTTGGCTACAACTACCTGGAGGTTCCGGTTCGGGCTTTGTCCAGTGAGCTAAATCTTCCTTATCTTGCTCTTCGTCGTGATGTGGCCGACGTTGTCCTTCTCCTGAAGATAGTCAATGGAATAATTCAGTGCCCTGACCTCCTGGCTGAGATCTACTTTAGGACTCCAACGAATACCAGATCTCGTGATCTCCTGAGTCTAAATACTTATATAGAAGATATCACCTCACTAACTTCAACTTCAACAGTCCCCTTGCAAGACTTGTCCGCCTAGGGAATCTAGTGGCCTCTTAGTGTGGTCGTGCCTTCAACATTCTATCCATCATTGTCTGATATACGTGTTAGTACTAGACGTTGATGTGGGGTGTGTCCAGTCCTGTGAAATGTTGGTATCTTGTTATCCGTTGTTATATTTTTTATGTATTCTCTTTGTTACAGTTTTTATAGCTTTGTTTTTATAGCTTTATACATATTTCATTATATATTTTATATTCCCCTTTGTTATCTTTTGTTACTATTTCATGGTTACTGTTATTAATTCTGTAGATTTACCTTTGTTATACCTTTAAAGATTTATGATATTAAAATCTTCATAGTAAATTTTTGAAGTATTTACTATATTTATGATTAGTGTTAGTAGTCTACTGAATTGTTCTTGTATCTCTTTATACATATTTCACCAGTTATCTTGTATGGTCTTTTTGTCACGTAGTTTACTGCTTTTTATTTCAATTGCTAAACTCTTTCAGTGACTTAACTCTTTGTTCAATTTAATAGTGGATCTAGAAGTTGTGATGTGTTTGTCTTGAGCCTTGTTACTGTATTTCTGTATAAATTGGCTGCTTGCCATTTATAAACAAATAAACAATAATTTTTAAATCACTATATACCTTCCACGCATCTTTACTATTATACACCTATTGGCTCTACCATGTCTTCATTCAGTGTTTCACTAAATAAATATGATATGAAATAGCTTAAATGAATTGAATCATTGTAAAGGTTTTGAGAAGATGCCAGATTAAATCCGTGCTCCAATAACGCTATGCGATTGATTCTGCCAATACGCGAGGTGCATGTTGTTTTACTGCTTGCTAGCAGATCGGCCATCATATTAATGGAGGGATGGGTTGTACACTGCTGAGTACATCGCATCCACTTTACAGCATTGTTTGTTCATCATGATAGTCCACTAACGGTTTATTAACGTGTACCATATGATCAGAACACAATTCCATCATCATTGAAACAGATGGATTAGAAAACATCTCGAGAACAGGTTGTGAACATCTAATATTACTTTTTTATTACAGATTCACTTCGTTTTAGACTCCAAAATTTTCCTAAAACATTGCCGTTTATGGTTTCTTTAATCCAATAAGAACTGATTTAGTATTTTTGTAATGTTTTCTTGATTCAATTTTACACAGGCTAAATACTTGTGCTACCCCAACAAGCGTATATTGTTCCCATGTTGCTTTCTGTACGCGCGTTATATATAATTAATCAAATCATAACTAATTCTGTGGCTCGAAACTTGGAGTCTAATATGTGAAAGTTTGTGAAAATGCTTTAAATTTTACCATTTGTGGTTACAACTGATGCCATAATATAAGAATTACTAAATAATACCTCTCTAGGAGTGCTAATGGCCGAAGCGTTGGACTTGGGTCTAAGTTGGACATAGCGCAGGTTCAAATCCTGTCTGTAACCGAAGCACTTTTTATCAGCACCATCGACCTTGAACCGTATCGACATTCCCCTTTATTATGTTTGATCAGATTTCTCTCACAGGTCAGTGGCCCACGAGGACAGGCAGAATAAGGCTTAAATTAGATTCGGCTTCTCCGTTAAAAAAATTAAATCAAAATGAAAAATGCAATTTTACAATTTTCGGCGTGAAAATGGTTAAATTTGTTAATTATAAATCTGATCGAATCAAAGCATTATTAACTCATAGAATTGTATGTTTTCACGAATGAATATCAGCTGTCATACAGGCAAATAAAAAAAACAAAATTAGCTGTGTCAGTCTTCAAGACAATTATTAAAATATATATATAGTAGTTTTGAAACGGAAAATCTCAAGCATTCCGCGTATACAGTTATAATTTTACTGTTATAGCTAGTGACAGTAACGAGTTCTATCAATTTAATTTATATTTTATATTATTTAATCGAGCATAAAATGTTATAAAATTCATTTTAACTAACAAAACTGCCAATGTGTTTATTTATTTGACATTGGAATACAATATAACATTTACAATAGCTGTGGAAATAAAAACGGAGGAACTGGATACTAATGTGACTCAACGAACCATTCACTCCGTGACTACAATTTCAAAAAAAAATAGAGCACAGCGAGCTCGTAATAATTACAAATAGATTCAAAAAGCAGTTCACTAGACAAAAAGTAGTACCGTTTTGAGCATCGGCCCTCATCGAGATGTCAGCGGGTTCTTTTTGGCACAAAAAGGATATAACATGCATTAGGTATATAAAAACCCATTATTACTAAGCTTAACCAAGAAAATAGGTTAACATAGGGAACGTTGGTTGAAAAGCAAGAATATACGTTGCATTTTATCAGGTTTGCAGATATTCTACTTTTCATGATCGTATACTGAGGTTTAGAAACAATTAGAGCGAGCCGGGTGTCCTGTGAGACATGCATGTTTGTTCTTTTAGTGAATTAAACCGATCTTAAATATTGTATATGTCATAGTTTTGATGTTACTACTTATGACGAGAAAAGTCAAAAATGCACCTTGAATATGTCTACTTCCGTTTAAAAGCTTTGTACTTTAAGATACTTCCAAGATGGCTTCTAATAGTCAGGTGTTACTGAAATCGTTTATACTATTCAATCAAACATCGTGAATTGCTGCACGATAGTTCAAGCTATTTCATTGGTTCGTACAAAAACTGATTCACTCAGACTTTATGAATCCGAAACACTGTTCTCTAAAGTCTAATTATTCTACAGTGATCAGGGTGAATCATCATCCAGTGACCATGAACTTATCTTTGGAATATGTTATTTACCAAAATATTGAGTGTAAAACTGAGGATAGGCCTACTATTAGTATAACACTGTAAGAGATGCATTAGTTATTATATTAGTCAATTACAGTTAACTTGTGTTATTCTAATGGTTTTTTTTTACACGCAAAGTAAGCTTTGTTTATTTTTAGGTATTTCTTCAACAATAGATCCACTGACGACGTCATTCCCCATCACGTTCCTGCCCGCGAGTTGTTGTATAGAGGCGCCTCCCGTGGCCGCCGCCCTCAGGCACTTCGTGTTCACAACAACCACCCCCAGCAGCACCTTGGTGCCCACCTCCACACAGAGCCCCACCACTCTAGCACAGGTAAATTTTAACGTGGCCTATAGGCACTTATTATTATAATTGTATTAATATGTTTTTATGTATATTTCATTAAAATGTATTACCGTTTTTATTTGTGCTGTATACTCATCATGCATTACCAAAAGCTTACGATATACTGTCTTAGTAAAAGGTTTGTTAAACCACCAGTTTACAATTCTTAGCACTAGATACAAACAAATATTCAGGATTTACAAAACGTTTTGTCTGGTCCAACTTGTAAACGTTTTATGTTGAACTATGGCTTTGTAGAGTTTGTCTTCAAAAAGGAAGAATTTGTTAGAAGTCCAAACATATGCCAAATTGTGTTATTATAATAAATAACCAATTTTATTATAACAAATCAGCCTGTAAATCAGACGCGTCACAAATGTCCAATTTAAAAATTAATTTATATTATTGTAGCTTAAATAAATGTGTTTACCTTTGGGATTTCTTACAAGCTTCTAGGATGAGCTTTATAGAGTAAATACCCTTTTAATAAATCCCCTAATTTTGTGACTTCAATCCAAAAATAAAAAATACATAAATATTTTATTGGTAGTTCAATGAGTCTTCAAAGGCAGTAAAGACTGATCAATTTCTCGTTTGCATTGAGTATTTTCTCGTTCTTATTGAAAAGAGCAAAGTTGATTCATATTTTCAAGAAACACGAGTATTGCATTTTAAGCAACTATTTTTGTAATATTCATTCTTCCGGCTCTCAGTAGTTTGCAACAAACGGTTCCTAGGCAATTTCTTATACTTTTCGAAATGCTGAAAACTTTGGTTTATGAAAACAAATTGATCACCTATGGCGGTTCAGAATTTATTTTACATTATTTTGATCGCCCGGAAAGGAGTGAACATGTGCTATACATATTTATCCCATCATTCTCCTCTTCAAAGCTGTTGACTTTGTTCGTCAATGATACTGTTCACGAGATGTCAACTTGGGAAATCAGGGTTTGCCACAAGATTGGCTCTTGTTATATCTCTAAGACAGACAACAGTGCGTGCAGACTGCGAATGCATTTTCCCATATAGTCTGCACCTCAGACATCAATAATAGACCGGTTAAAGAGTCTTCATTTATTTTAAGTCAGACTGGAAGGTTGATTGAATATTCTAACAAGACCAGGCTAAAACTAAAATAAAAATAAACCGGGATGTTTAAATATCCCATTTATTTGAGAATCAATTTTGAAACACACAACTTCTAATCAAATGTAATCTATGTCTGCCCTCGCTACCAACAAAAACAAGAGTATATTCTCTCATTATTAACGAAAAATGAATTCCTGAACAAATTCAGTAATTTTTAGTAGCCTTAGTACTTTTTAATGTAATTCAATCTTGGGATGATAATATGGAGTGATTATAACAACGAAGTTTTATTAAAACTTACTTCAGCATTTATTTTCCACACAGTCTTGCAAAGTTTTTTCCGCTAATGTGTTAAACCCTCCTTATATTAGTATTAAAAGTCCACATTTTCTTAACTTAAATATTGGGTGCAAATTATAAATACAAATTATAAGAGTATTCATAGCACAAATAAACTGTAAAAATTTTTTAACCTCCTAGAATGTTTTGTAAAGCTCTAAAGAGAATGATTTTAAATTTACCCTGTCTCTATATTCTCGAGGTCTTACTCTAAATGGAAGTTAGTGCAAGGTGCTAGAGACAGAGACAACTTTCGTAAACTGCACAGAACGACAGCGTTTAAACACTTACGTCTCAAGTTGGTAAGGAACCAATCAATAGGTTCCCTGAAGGTATAAACGTCTCTAACATCCCAAACATTCCAAATATTGAGTAAATCTCCTCTTTTTGTACAAGAGCTTTTACATCGTTTGAACTCTAAGATTAAAATCCTTGTAAATTATTTAAAAATATATAAATTTCTGAGAGACAGACCAATGTCGTTATTTATGCGCAGACACACCAAATGCATTTATAAAAAAGCATAAAAAGATAAATAGCTTTGAAAGAATAATTTGAATAAACTTCTTATCGAAATTCTAATTCAAAAACTAAATTGCATTATTTACATTAAAACTTTAATAAGACTCAATTACACTTACTTATTATACTTTCTAGTTAAGTCTCTTTTCACAGTTAACTACTTTATTAACTATTGTATTACATCACTTTAGTTTGCGTTGCAGGTAAAGCCACGGTGTTACTTTTTAATAATGTGGCAGAGCTATCTCTTAATAGTAAAGCAGTATAAACTAGTCTATCTCTAAAATGTTCGCTGTTAATATCCTAACGAAAAAACTTTTCGGCTAATACACATAATTGTATTATAACAAAGTAAGCTTAATAGTAACAGACTGGAATTTCTTACTAACCTTAATATTTGTAACTGAATTGAATTATCCGAACTCTCTTACATTCTAAACTCGAGTTGTATTATATACTTTCACCACAATTGGAAACGATCGAGAAAGGGATTAAATTGTGAAAGGAAATAGCACAGGGTTACGAAGAGCGCTGATGCCTATGATATTGTCGTTTTCAATTCACCCACTCGTGGTATGAATGGAAGGCCCACGTTATCTCTCCCACGCATCCCCTGTAACTCTCCACCTAGTCAATTGAAACTACTTCAGAAACCCGCATTGGTAAATCTGCTTAACAACTGGGGACCTGAGAATTGAACGTCTTCAGTTTATAAAGGAACAGATTCAGAACCAAGCTATCTTCCACGAATAGACCTCACGAGATTACTAGTTTTCCTCATCAGTGTTAGGGTTTTAGACTGGTATTGCAACATAATCTCAGCTACCACGACAAGATCCCAATTACAGTGTTCGACGAAAAGACCACATCGGAGTAGTAAATTCCTATATCAGTGTCAGAGATGTAGACTGTTATTACGCCATAATCTTAGCTACCACGACAAGATCCCAATTACCGTGTTCGACGAAAAGACCACATCGGAGTAGTAAATTCCTATATCAGTGTCAGAGATGTAGACTGTTATTATGCCATAATCTTAGCTACCACGACAAGATCCCAATTACCGTGTTCGACGAAAAGACCACATCGGAGTAGTAAATTCCTACAATAATATCAGAGGTGTAGACTGTTATTGTGCCATAATCTTAGCTACCAAGACAAGATCCCAATTACCATGTGCGACGAAAAGACCACATCGGAGTTACTACTTCCAACATCAGTGTCAGTCTAGAACGACTACTCTTGCGCAGCCACGACAACCAAATACTACGCCGATTTATCTTGAGCGACGAAAAGACTAAAGCGAGTAAATGACTTCCTTCATTAGTGTCAATGTAAAGCTTGTGGCTTAATTAGACCCAAGAAAAAATCGTAAATACCATACCACAAACAACATAACAGCGACTAGTACCGCCAATACTCGATATGTGGTCCTGTATGTATCTACAAATGCGCAACTGGTAAATCACTGAATATAAAAACGTCGATTTCCTCTTGTATGGTACGAATTCTTATTAGGAAACAGTCCTTTGTACGTGGATCGCTTGGGTATTACATCGTCATATGAGATTTTGAGGGAGAGAAGAGTCCATCACTTGAGGCGAAAAGAGTTGCATGCTTTCCGAATTAAAAACCGCTCGTTTATTTGTGAAGTGGTTTGGCCTATTTCTATTTCCGCAGGTGACTTTGTAAATAGTTGTTATCAATCTTCTCGAGTTCTATTCTGAGTTCTATTGGCTTATGAACTCTCTCAGAATTAACAAAAGTCTTGGCATCTCCAAACCAATATGTAAGTTAGTAAACGTGTACTGCTTATAAAACCTTCAAAGTATGTACTTATGTACTAAAAAATAAAAATCTAAAGTTCAGTATCTTTGTTCCTCTTTCGTTCTCTTTATTTACGAACCTTACCCTCGATATACACCAGTGTTGATATTAAACTTTAAATATTGATCTCACGCTAATACTTCTAGACCTATTATACATTAATAATACAAACCTTCACTCAAAACTACCCTTCGTTTAAAGTTGTCATATTTAACGTATTGGAATACATTGTCTAAAACTTTTATGTTAGCATTTTTACATTTAAGAATTTAAAAGTGGAGTGTTATCTCCAACAACTTGTTATTTCACCCAATGTCAGTTGACAACGCGTAAATAAATGTCAACCCGCTTATCCTAGGACCACGCTACATTACCTCCTTTGATCCTTTAAAAGTTGCTGCGGTGCACGGCCTTCCACACCCCCGGGCTCATGTTTTATGCTCGTCACGATTTTTAGCATTAACAAAACCAACTGTTAAATAAAATGTGCAAGCAAGAATTCTGAGGAACTTTTAAGAGGTCGTTTTAAGAGCAAAGCCCTAGCATTTATAAGATCCCGCCAAATAAACAAAAGATAAGGAATACTGACTTGAAAACCATTTGTTGACTTTCCTTTGATCGACAGTGTTTACTTTTTTGCTTATTCAGCGTTTTCCTCAGCATACTCATCTTTTCTAAAAGGCGAATTGTAACTATTGTATGGAAATAAAAATGCTAATGAACAAAAATGTCTTTAATGTAATAGTCTATAACTAGATAATGCAACGCCACATTACGCATTTCTTAAAAATTACCTAAATATACCATGTCACTGTTAATTTTATTTTAAAGATAACAGTTATAGTTAATATATACTTATTCTAGTGATACTAGTTACGCCAATATAGACCTTAATTGAGGTTAACAGATGCCATATGAACTATTAAAGACTGTCGTTATCGTTGTGTTACAAAATTACAGTTACAAGTTTCATTGTTACATTTTGGTGAATTTCATGTTAGGCAATATATTGCGGTATCTCATAGACTTAAATTACATATTTGTGAAAATAGTATTATTTGCATCTAGCCTCAAAAGAGATGGAATTTAGAAATATAATACATAGATACAATCAAACATAAGTAGAAAAATGAAAACTAACCATATAAGTAGAAGAGCTTCGATTGTTTCACCTGTATCTATTAAATAAATAAAATTAAACCAGACAAATAAAACGTAGTTGTATAAAAAATTAACGGGAAACTTTTGTTAGCTTTAAACTGTCTGAAGTTATTGATTTCGTGGAAACTTAGATGAGTTGCCATCGCTCATTGTGCTCTTTGTGAGTTCTGCTGAAAGCTTAGAAGCAGTTAAGGCTTAGACAACTCCAAGTTTCACAAGCTCACATGTGCCATTATCTGATTAACGAGGCTTTTGACCCTTTTATAAGATTTTAAATAATGTTATGGCAACCATTCAAACTATTCTAGAGCATTTTTGATTGAAAGTATTTCTGCAACTATAATAGAAAAGTAACCGGATTTTCGGACATTTGTTATCGTTCATTGATATAAAAAATCAGTAACACAATTTTTTCAGATCTAAAATCTGATTTATTCTAGAGGGATTGCAGTCGATAATCACAAGACAAAATATCTCAACTATACATGGTTGGTTGTTGCTTTAGGCGAACAATACTTGTGACCTCTATTGTTTGGTTCTGTTTATAATAATTGTATTTGTTTTATTAAGTACGCCTGAATGTATGTAAGATTGTGAGCATGGATTTGTCACGACACGGTGTTTGTAATTCTTGAATTATGCGTCTCACAGCGCTTTAGCATTATTTGTTCTTTTCAACAAACTTTGTAGCTATGAATTAGGTCAGTCACTGATTTTGTGTATCCTTAAATTATCTCTAACTGTCGGGAAAATCCTGTTACTCTCAGCTTTCATACACCATGACTTTTGGACAGTGGATCGATCAGTTTTGTTGAATTGATGATTTGAAGCTTATCTTGTCAGTAACAGTGCATCATATTACTTCACACGATTATATGCTTTTTTGTACACAAAAGTTATGTGCCCGAACTGGGATACCAATGCAGGATCTTGGGATTATCGAATGGTATCTGAGGCAATAGTTATTAACTTGCCAGAACATATTGGCTCATATTTTTGTATAATGGAATATTTTTCGAGTAGTTCAGTAGTGGTATATATTTGTTATCCCTTCACTCCATCCCAGGTTTAAAATATTTAGATAACAGAAATGTCCAGTTATTTCCAATTTATTTTAATTAGGACAAACTCTGTATTGCTATGGTAGTTATATCATACAGTTTCAAACAATCTACTGAAAAATACTTTAGTATGGTATCTGCTTAGGCTTAGACTTAACCTCAACATTTTCGATGGGTTCCATTCTACTTTATAACATAAAGACCATGTTATGAAGTAAAGTACTCTGAGTAAGTACATGAGGTAATGTTGCAGCCGGGTGGAGGTTCCATCAGGTGCATGAACTCAAGCAGTTTCTACAGAGATGGCTGCGAAGAGAGGATATTGATGTGGCTGCGTCAGACAGCAGATATTCTATTCGTCCTGGGCTATTGCGTCATAGCTTTCCTCAAACTGTGCTTCCTAGGAATTCTCAGGTGAGCTTTCCTTCAATTACAACACGTACCTACTTTTAACTCTCGATATTACTCTAAATTCGATGTTAAAAAAGACAATGAAAAGTGATAATTTAGTAAATATCTGCGAGTGCACAGCTGGTGTACTCATATTTTATCAAAGTAACCACTAATGAAGCCTACACTACATTTATTGAATTGCAAGATGGGTCCAGTCCTGGTTATCGGAGGAGACAACCTGAGTTTTAATTTAACATTATCAATACTGTTAAAGGTATACAAAATAAATCAACCAAAAGTAAAACTTTTTTAAAGAATTTACTCATATTTAAAGTTTTGTTAGGTTTAGTTCACAAGGTTAAAATAGTTATATAACTTTTTATGGTTACAATACGATATGGTTTGAGATTTTGTTTTAGTTAGAGATTCCAGATTAGCACCGAAATGCTAAGTAGCACCGACATCTTGATTTCATACACTTAAATATACACAAAACAACCTCACCCACTTCACGTTTCAGTTACTTAACTCTGCAACTACCATCTTCACAATAACTTTACACTAATTTTGATATATGAGATGATAATTTTGATAATGGCCCAGGTACGAGATTCGAGAGATGATCCAGAAGATCAAGATCCTGCAGGGCGAGTTGCGGGCGGGTCTGTACCTCCAGGAGACCCCGAGCAAAGCACCTCATATTGCAAGGCATGAACACAACAACGGACGCATTATGTCAGATGCTTCACAAGGTAAAGATGCTGCTCTTGTGCCTTTCAAAAAAACAAGGTAGGAGTACGCCACACCAGGTGTCAGACTTCCCTCAGTATATATCCGCATTTCATTCTCAAGATGAAAAGATGACATTTACAGACAGAGAGTTATACAAAAAAGGAAATTTTATTTCCCCTGGCAGAAAAAAATAAATTGTGTCCAAATACTGTGGGTGACAGGCTTTAATGGTGCTCAGTCAAAATCCATGGTTGGACATGCACCACAATAACCAATAACTTCATTCTTTTCTGTGTAGAAATGAATTTTTATGCTAAATTTAAAATCCAAAAAAGAGTCCGAGAATCCAAGATATTGTAAAAGGTACATTCATATTTTACTCATTCAATTAGGTTTCATATCATTGTTTTAATAATACAAATTTACACAGTGAGTCATCATAATATGATGTTGTATGTGTTGCGATAGTTAGGTTACATGTTATACTCGTAATATGTCACTTATTGAAATCTCTTAGCAGCGTACTGAGTTTGTTTATAGATTTATTTATTATGTTATTTCCTCGTTGGCTATGGTTACCCAAATCCCGAGTGTTTAAACGCTCAGCCGAATCCCATGTAGCTACACCACCACCAAATCAGTGTTCCTGGAATATAAATGAAGCTTCATACAAATTTAAAGTCTATGGTTAAATTAGATTCCGAGATATTTCACGTACAGATAAACCGGTGGAGCGATAGAAGTGGGAGTTTTCAACCCCTCGAGCAATAAGCTTCGCTAACGCTCAGCAAATAATGGTCAGAAGTGATTCACTATAGTATACAGTCACCATTTGGTTTCCAAATGTAAATAAGCATTAACAACACCCTTTAGAGAAAACAAAATAAAATGCGACTATGAAATAAATTACCTGACCTAGTTAATATACAGTCTGGAAGCCGAGAGCCACTTTGTTTTTTATAAGCACATAACCTGATTTTTCAATATCGATCGATAGACGAATTTATTCTAAGATCGTTTATATTTATTATTTATTTATTCACTTTACCATCAGAGACACTTAATTTTTTACTTACAGTGGTGGTTGAGATACACTATTTTACATATAGTGGTGAATGTTGAAATGAAAGGGTAAAAAATATTAAAACTTGAAACTTACAATTACGAATACGAGCTATATAACCGTTAAACAACTAGATAAAGAGGAAAAGCTGCCACTTGGTAGATCTGTTTATAGTTAGCTTGTGTTAATATAATATTTGTTCACATGACTAGTTTTTAAGTGTTGACAAACTTTTCATGTTTTGTTTCTAAGCTTTATAGCTAAGAAATAATGATCCGAGAAAAAACATTGTATTCCAAATTGTTTACACTTTTAATACACTTAGACCTCAACTAAAACTAACGCAACTGAGGATCAATTTCATTCTATGAGGAAACTCCAATGTTTATTTCAATAAATGCCAAGTCGTGCTTATACAACGCAAAATGGCTCTCGGCTCGTATTAGAAATGCACAGTGTTGTATTCGTGAAGTTAATTAACGTTTGTTTCTCAGGAACAAATACCCTGACGGCCCGCCGCCTGGTGCCTAACGAAGTTTCGACACTGCAAGCTCAGAACAGTCTGCAGAACACGCCTCTACACCACATCAACCCCACAGCCCATCACAGGCATCTGTCAGCAGTCATGTCTACTGACATAGACAGTGACACTAACAGTCACTGTGCACTGCTCATTCCGGAGGATGCGCTCAAACAGGGTCAGTGATAGGTTGAATTTGCTCTTGGAGAGCCATTCAGCTCTGTAACAATGTTACTCGAATAATCCATCACAGGAACAACAGACAGGATTTTTAATTAGACAGGAAACAGCTGATATGCTACTTTTTGTCCCTGTAGACTACTAACCCTTAGGAAAATGTATAACCACCACGGTAATTACAAAATTACTTTTAAGAGCTGTAGTGAAACAACCTTGAGTTAAACCCCAAATAAATGTTAAATCTTAAACTCTCTGATGCCCTTCTTTAATTGATGAGTTGTAAAAGATCCCCATTTAAAAAAAAATTCTTAAAACAAATCCAAATGCTTTCATTTACATGTAGAAATGTTAAATTATGCGTTTTAAATTGTTTAATACAGTTTAAGATTAACCAACAAAAAAACTAATAACTAAAATCATTTCAACGCTTACCAAACATATCCTTCATATTAGACACCTCCCAAACTTCTAGTAAACGTGTTTGAGGTTAAACTTTGTTCTTACGAGGCCACATCAAGATGGCCGCCATTACAGCCGGGTTCTGTAAGTTGCGGGTAATTATAACAGATAGTTTCATGTTAAAAAAAGTAAATCGTACAATTGTTAATAGGTTAGATGATTATGTACCTACATTTTAAAATTATAAAAAAGAACGCATTGATGTCGAACTTGGGTATCTAGTCATCTCTTCAGTTCCTATCGCACTAACACGATTCTATATTCACCTATTTTAATGAATCTTTGATATTATACTTCTTTGCGTTTATCAATATACGTATATTGTTTATAATACCCTTCCATATTGACAGCATCTCATGACACAAGATAAAAATAAATGTAATATGCACTGAAAGCCATTGCTTTTTATCTGGGATCAGAAATTTGTTTAAGGGATTTGAATACCATATTAAGAATATGCTAGTTTATGTTCACATAGGACAAGAATCCTGGGAACCCTTCATTGCATTGTCGCTGCTTGCGGAGTGATACATGGATTAAGACTCAGGATGGATAAGGTTAGGAGATTTGTCTGTCAAAATCCCATAAGTAGATATAACGTGCACTATTTATCTCGTCAACTTGAAAGAGGGTGAAGCGAGCCCTGTTCCAGCCTCTACCGGTCAAACCACCCAGGGAACTGTATTACTTCTTACACGCTAGGCTTGTAAAACCCTAAGGGAGCCCAATATTCCAACAGCCATCACCCAGAGACCCATCTTTTACCCCAATGCCTCAACATTTGCGTTTAGTGATGTGCCGCTCCTAGACTTACATAAATTTCCCAGATTTAATTGATACATCGGTTTAGCTATACAAGTAAATGTTCCTCTGGCAAGGAAGAACCAGCCAGAAATGAACACTCTTGGCGCGAAACTAAAATATAATAATTAGTTTTCTAATGCTTGATTAGAAAATTTTTGAAAACGTCCAATGATGGTTACAATAACAAGTGATAGTAGAGCTAACAATAATGTGAAATATATCTCGTGTTGCAGGTCACAATAACAACTACGCACTACAAGAGTATATCCTGAAGAGGCACCATAACCAAATGTGACTACGTAGACTGCTGACCGCGTGGTTCTCACCTGACGCCACTCCTTTCCCTTTCTCGGTGACACCGCACAAGGACAAGGAGCCGGAGAAGAAATAGACTACCGAGTAGTAGCTAGGTACCGGTAGTAACAATAGGCCAGGCCAGCGCCCAGCGGTGGCCGCAACTCGGACAGACTAACTGCCACCAGTCACTCTGCTTCGAGTTGCTCCCGAGCTTGGTTTCGGTGAATGGAAACTGACGATGGAGATGTATCAAAATATAAGCTTTAATGCTCATAACGATCTCTTGAAACTAAAGTGGAATGTTTGTTTTTAAACTCTTGCTTTCATAACTCAATCATTCTCATATTTTCAAAAATAGTTTTTATAGTTATTTTTAACTTGGTAAAAAATATAAAGTTAGCAACTTGAAACTCAACATAGTTCAGAATGAACTCAAAGAGCATCTTAACTGTAACTATCGTAAAATCACCATTCCTCAAAAAATAATGCTCTGTTTATACTGTTTACATATAACGGTGCACACACAATATAGATATTTAAAAATGAAACTTCCGTTCTTGTTCTGTTAGGATTGATCAGATGTTTCTTATTCCTATTTATATGTACAACTTGTAGCCTGTAAAAATTATTATTTTTCAATTAAATTTAATTTGATAGTATCAGTTAGTTTTAAATAATTAGAGGTTATTACAATATGCCATACAAAAAATTCAAAATGTTTCATTAAAAAAGTTACAACATTTGGTAGCAAAACATACAATAAATTAGCAGAAGGTGTCAAATATGTTATAACTAAATTAGAATATAGTTTATTTTTTATTTACATTTCCATTACAAAATCAAAACTTTGATGTCTCGGCAGCGGTGTCAATGAAATATATAAATAACGTCTACCAGATATATATGATATAATACAATTCATTTTGGAAATAAAATATTAATAGAATCATGCAAAGAAATAACTAACTGGCGCAAACTTAGCGCAGATTTGGGTCCCTGGATATAAATGTGTGTGTGTATTTTATGTATAAACTACAGACACTTCTAACCACATGGCTGAAGATAGGATCTGTTGAATACTCTCCGAACACATCGCAACGAGTTTTCAGCTGTCTCGATCAATTTCCCATCCACCTATCATTACGGAAGCTGACGTGAATTATTAGCTGGGAAGAGCTTACAGTCACAACTGTTATCTCCTGAGATCCTCTTTGCCAAGTCTGTTTTGTTTTAGGCATTGTGAGTAGATTACAACTGTCAAGTCTGATTTTCCATTTTGCGTAATAAATAACGTTAGTGTATTGTGTAGTGAAATACCCTGTGAGAAGATCCGTATTCGAAATTTTTCATTAGGAAAGGTTTTATGAGGTCTTGGTTTAAAAGACATTTTTACTATTTTACGACACGAAGAACACCACGATAATTTATTAGAACTCTTATGTTTAGATTTTATTCGTTATTTCAGTATAGAACGCGGTTTGAGAAAACTGTCCTTAAAAAGCTCAAAAGGGTACATTATAGCGGCCGTTATTTTTTTAAATTCAATAAAATTCAATAAAAGTGTTTTAGAATTCTTACAGCATTGCCTAAAACTTGCGTAATTGTCAAATTTTTATTTCAAACTGTTTATGGCATATTTATTTAATGTACATTCCATAAGAAATAAGTAATTAATATATTTTATCATAATTGGTGATGTTATCACAAAATTAACGTACGTCTGCCGACAAAGGCGGAACATAAAGACAATATAAAAACGTGTAGTTTAATAACAAAAACTGAAACGTAGTTACATTTCGATCAATCTTCGTGATAGTCATTAAAAGGTTCATATTTGCCTTCAATTTGAGAAGATAACGCAGATATTTTCTGTATTTTCTAATTATTTGTAACCTCAAGTTTCAGGTTCTATAACGTTAATTATTGAAGAGTACTCGCTATTTGAGTTGTGTACATACGACTACAATACAGTGGCATCAAAGTTGGTAATAAGTTAGAAAGTTTTTCATCAGAAACACCATTTTGAAACTTGTATGTAAGTATGTAAGACGCGAAGCAGAGTGGTTGGTACAATCTGAACAAACTTAAAACTTTGTTCTATAAATCAAAAGAGTGCTTGAGAGGCCCTAAGTTATGTTCCAGGGCTGAATACCTCAGGTAAAACCTGATGCTGAGATCATTTACGTGGTTGGAGGAGGGGTCTTGCATCCTTGCTTTCGTTACTATCTCCTTCATTGTTTGTGAGGCAATTAAGGGGGATTTTGTAAAATATTAATTTCATTACACAATCATGACAATTGCTCTTCATTAGTTTAATGCCGAATAATAACTTTTAACAATTCTAAATCTGAAGTATATTTGATTTAGGACACAATCTGTACACATTTTTAATTTTGAAGCACTAATATTTTAAAATACAATTGGTTAAGAAACCAATACTTAACGCTTTTGCATGTTAATCATTAGTGAGCGTTTATAATAACTATGTATGGTTAATATATAATCAAATAATTCCATCAGCCAATGATATTATTTGATCATGTCAAGAGCCCTACAGTACAAACATATGGATGAATTTACTTATTGGATTGGGTAAACTTCTTCTTCCCCAGAAGAGGCCCTTCTCTGTATTAGTTTTAGATTAATATGGCAGTGGAAATACATTCAGCCTTTTCCTTTGTCATATTAATTCTGTCAATTGACGAGCTTTTAATAATTATCTTTTAATAATGTATACGCGTTGTTATATCAAAATTAGCCGTTTTTATTTTAAGTCCAGCTATTGAATGAATAAATACGTCGTTATAAAACATAAAATTTAGATTTTAAATCCATCTCCATTTGAGTTATATTTAACACCCGGTTTACCACACAACTGAATATAATATTCTGGAAGCATCTTACATGTTTCTAATTTACAGTAACTATTTTAGCAGTATAAATTCTCAATATTTATCAACGAAATTTGATTATGTGTGACAAACTGCATAAGTTGCTTTTCTAATCACCTTTAACGATAAAAAGATAAGTGCAAACGTATGAGCACAAGTGTTAACCTTCATATCACTTATAGGGTTGCATGTTAATATCGTCGTAGACAAGTTTATTGAATACTATCCTTGACAAAATATCATAAGTAAATTATAATGTACTAAATACAACGTTCAAACCTCTCTCCGTGGATTCCTCGGCAAGCCACTCCTCCTTCTATTGATTAAATGACCATGGCTGTCCGTTCCTAGATTAAATCTTTACTAATAGTTTACTCGAGTTTTACTGGACATCTGAGGGATTATACAATGATTATTTTCTAACTGTACTGACAATTTTATACGTATGACTAGAAATATAATTGTTATTACCGTAGTAGTTTGTTTTTTGTTATATATGTAAATTAGATGTACATTTCCTATAGAATGCAAGCAGTTTCATCTTAAATACAAGTAACGTCAATAGATTAATTGTTTATACTGTTACCTTTGAAATTAACACTCGTTAATGTTTACATAAATATTTTCCAGTAAACTAATTTATATTGTAGTAATTAAATTAGCTACTCATTAAATTTTCTGATATTGTAAAACAATAAAATGTTTTTTAGATATAGGTAGAAGTTGTTACTTGATGTAGTTCAATTTTTTTCCGACGGTTTTTTCTATACCTCAGATGGTCAGTAACAAAACAAACAATGATTTTTGTATAGTTCATATGTTCTATGAGTGTGGTAGTACATATGCTCCATTCTATGAGAGCATAAGTACTAATATTTTATCTCTACTGTGTTTTTACATTTAATGACTGAGGCTTGTGTTGTAGCGCCCGCATTCCCGACTGCATCGCCTGCAAATAGAGCTTACCTTAACGTGATTTTTATGACTTTAGAGCTAAGCTGTTTAATTTTAAGATTTGTTATAGGCTAAGATATATTTTTAGTACAGCTTGTTACAAATAGCTCATTTGCTGTTAATGCAAAAAATAGAACTCGCATGTTGTCATAGAAGATTATATTTTTACGAGGGTGTAAATTGGTTCTGTACTTTTCGACTTTTAATTCAAACATAATAGGAATAACGTGCATTCGTAGTTTGATTTGTGACTAAACATTATGTCAATAGTAAATGTTCACTAAATCCTTTATTTAATATTACCGAATTGCACTAGTTTCACCATCACTACGTAATACTTATGTGAAAAATTCTTTCTGTATAATTAAAATTCCTATATTCGAGTCGAAATTACAGAACCAAAGCAGGAATTGACTTCGTTCTGCTACGTTCTTTGTTGTTATAAAGATCTCATACTTGGTTGTTAAATGACGGTTGGCAAAGTCTGAGGCAGTTTGTATGCCCATTTATGTTTACAGGTGTTTAAACAATTGGAACAAAATTACAGCTTGTTATAATGAGTTACGTTCAGATGATTGACCGTATGTCATAAGTGTTAAACGGAACTACTGTTGTGTATATTCCTGTAACATTTTTTGTGCGAACTTAATTTTTGTATCTATAAATTCGTCCAACACTCATATTTTCAAGTCTTATAATACAATGTTATATGTAATGATGGTATCAAGCTTATAATTCAAGAATTTGGTAATTCGCTTGTTTTTATTTACATTCACGTTTTGGATTTTTACATTTTTAGATGTATTAAATGTTTATTCATGTATTATCATATGATGGTGTTAAAACCCCAATTTTCCACAACAGTTATAAATGTTGTATTATGAAAATAATGAAATCAATTTAATTTTAATCTAAAATGTTATTATATGATATATATGTTAATCCATAAGCTTCAAAGAGTAATAAGAGATGAACACAATACTTACATTTTGGGCAGATCGACTTTAAGTTTCATAGAGTAAGAGTTTATATGACATATTGATGCAATTGCAAAGTTAAGTTTATTATTAAACCAACTATTCATAAATCTTACACAATATATCAAACAATGTGAAATTGAGGTATATTTTTGATGAAAACTAAAGTATATATTTTGGCTATACTGATCTTGACTGATGACTGAGCTGTAGATCTAGGTTTAAATAATTCATTTGTGTATGATTCTATCCTTAACAAATGTTGAAAACAATACAAATTATATAAATTTTATGGATTAATATGAGCGAATATAATTAATCTTCAGTAACGAGTGATAAAATTTCTGTATTCTCTGAAGTGTAAAGTTTTCCTTAAAATATTTTTCGTTTGATAGTGTATTGTTTTTTTATAAGTTCCACTTAATTTATGTTAACACTATTACCATTCAAACCAAGTTGAGGAAAACAGAAGTATGTCTAACGTGAAGATGGGTACAATACCTTACAAATCTAATTGTGTTAGATAATACAATTAGGTGACAGTGTTAACTCTTCCAAAGTATTTTGATGAATAATAAATAAAGATATTATCTTCAATTTGCCTCTTACTGAACCTTAGTCAACTTCTCTAGTTATAAAGTACAGCGTAACACAACATACGGTCCAAAAAAAGCTCGTTGCATGCACACAACTGTGCACCTAATGATGCAATAAGAATGCCCCCTCACCTAAATTACACCATAATTTGTAGACTAGGTGTCTCTGATATCCAAATGACGTCAAGATTTCATTTTGAACTTCTTCGACGCCGATTCTTTGGATCTCTTCAGACTGGCGTGACTCCAGATTCCAGAGATTTCACTAAGAGGAAAGTAAACCGGAGCTATACTCAACATTCGCATTGAATCAAACCTTCCCATTATAGCTACATTATATTTCTGTTTCACAATCATACAAAATTCAATATATTAATTATTAATAAGTAAATTGTTTTTGAACTTATTTTTTATTACTAAAATGTATTATTTTAAAGTTCACAATACTTCTATAATTTAACTTTTGTCTGTACCCGTCGGTACTCCCATTACAACATTGACGGATATGCTGGCATGCATTTCCTATCACGAATCTACTTAGGAATCTTGCTCTAATTTTAAATATAACGAATGATTGTTAAATTTATAAAAATATTATAAATCATTGTTTTGCTATAAAAATGTAATGATTATTTTAACAGATATATTCATTTATTAAATAAACTTTGTGGTTGATTTTTAAATTCAAAAATTTACAAAGTTAAATTAGGTTCTTATCATTAGGTTCTTAAGTCGTTTGACAGGTATTTGGGATACACGGCGAAAGGATCTCATATACAACATACTGAAAAAAATACTTATGCAAACGTAATTAGTGACATGGAAAAATATAACTGGAATCTTATAAATAGCCATATGGTACATCTAAGGTAAATTACATTATACTACGCAGATGCCCATTGTAAGGGTAAAAACCTCTTATGTAGCGAGCTTCTAGAAGCCATCGCAACTTATGCAGTCCAAGTGAAGAGCTTATAAATCTAAATATTCCGCCATAAGATATTATATACATTAATAATTGAAATTCTACCTTAAACTGTCACTACGTACTGTAGACTAGTGTTAATTATAAAATAGTAAGGGGAAATAAGAAGCTCCGAGTATTATAATTTAATTTCTTACAATTTCAGAGTGAGATTCACAAAGTTTCATCATAGAAGAATCATCACTCACTCATCCTAATGGTTTAGAAACAGTAGTTTATTCTCTGCATAAACAATCACTTACTGAAATGCCGATGTCAAAAACAAACTCAGTCTACTGACTAATGAGCTAAATCCTGGAGTGTTTAAGCTTCATTACGCTCTGTCAGGATCAGTTTGCTGACGATGAGATGTTGGATTGTTGGCAGCCATTCTTCGTCAGCGTCTCTCCACCCTCATCCCCCTCCCCTCTCCTCACCGTGGTATTTGCTCATTTATTTCCATAATTCGTCTCTTTCCTATAGCGTCTATTTAAAATCCTTATTTTTTCTAGCTGATCTCGTCCAATAGTTCATATCACTTTCTTTATTGTGTTTTAATTAAATACAAATTGTATAGTTAAATATGTGCTAATCTTCACTATTTTATGAACTCTAGTAACATTAAAAACGTCAATTGCCCAATTTTCATACATTAATAAAGCATTTATAATAGCAAATAGGTAAAGGGAGTTCGTGTCCCTAATTAATAAATATAATTTTTCTAGACATTTCTCAATTGAAACTTACATATACTTAGGTAATAGTATAAACAATATGGGGATAGATATTACACTTTATTAAGTAAGCATCCTTATTGATCACTTTTCAAACTTCTAGACAACTTTTGAGAACTTAATTTTTGTCATGCATGTTGTTATTATTAGTATTATTGTTGAATAACAAAATACATTTTAGTCAAGACATATAAAAACAGGTGAACTTGCAGATCTCCTCTGTTATGCACACATATGGAAAGGGTTGTAACAATAGAACAAAAATTAAAATATATATCCTAAACTCCCGGAAGTCATGCTAAATACAAAGGATTTTCCTCGTAGTAGTCAGTCCTGACTGTGTATACTGCATAGGTTGGCTGCCTCTTTATACTGCCGAACTAACTATTCATAAAAATACCGGGAAAAAGTCTAAAATATACACGAAATGTAAAACTAACTTGGTTATATTTTTTTATTTCTGGAAGCACGTGGATTGTATTATTCTTCTTTTACATTAAATTGCTACAAATATTTATTGTTTTATACTTAATTTATATTTCACTTATTATTTACATCTGACTTATAACAGGACCAAGTACTATTAGCCCATTAACAAATACCGTCCTACCTAATGTAGCTACAGTTCATAGCTTTTTATCTGACTATAATTAGTGGGACCTTAGACAGTGCCAATTACAAGAATCAGAAGATGTCAATAAATTCATCCCGTTCAAAAAGGCAACTTTCAAGGTCATTTTCTAAAATATAATTTATACCTAATCGAACCTGTTGAAAATTAATTACAGAATACTATCTACCTATGACGTCTTTGAAACTCAGTTTTTCATGAATAAACTTACTCTCACATTTAATACGCTATTTTCCATACAGAAGTCGTTTGTTTCTCCGTACATGCAAACAACAATGTCTTCGACAATCGCTGATCCCGCCAGCTGTATACGATTCCTGTGTGCAAAAGGGTCGTTGGCTGCTGAAATTCATCGGGAGTTATACCTAGTTTATGGAGCTACACTTATGAGTTATAAAAGGTTAGACAATTGTCCTGTGATTGTATAAATGGACGAACGTCCATGACGAAGAGCGGAGTGCCAGGATGAGTATCCTAACCGTTGAAATCGTTTCGCAAGTAGACCACAAACTGCGATCAGATTTTCGATTGACGATTAAAGGCCTGGCTGAATAATTTCCTTAACTTGGACTCACCATTGTCTACAATATTATCACGAAAAACGTTGGATACCACATATTGTATGCAAGGTGGATACCGAAAATGCTAACCAAGCACCAGAAAGAGCAAAGAATGGCCAGTGGATGTTAGTTTTTTGGGCTGTTACCAACAAGATATAGAGGATTTGTTTTCTTACATCATTACCGGAGACGAGATGTGGATATCCTACATAAATCCAGAATCAAACGAGCAACCAATGTAGTGGCGACATTCATCTTCACCAAAACCAAAAAGGTCTAACCAAACCCCGTACACAAGTCGAAAATTGTGGCTACCATTTTTTGGGATATGAAGGGTGTTCTTTTGGTGGATTGTATGGAAGTTGGGACAACAGGGTACTACGAAACACTCAACAAACTGAGACGTGCGATCGTGAACAAACGACGCGGGAAACTGGCATCTGGCGTAACCCTCCTTAACGATAACGCGCGTCCTCACACTGATGACAAAACCGAGGAGAAAATTGTGGCTACCATTTTTTGGGATATGAAGGGTGTTCTTTTGGTGGATTGTATGGAAGTTGGGACAACAGGGTACTACGAAACACTCAACAAACTGAGACGTGCGATCGTGAACAAACGACGCGGGAAACTGGCATCTGGCGTAACCCTCCTTAACGATAACGCGCGTCCTCACACTGATGACAAAACCGAGGAGAAAATTCAACATTTTCGTTGCAAAATCTTTGACCACCCACAGTCGTCCTGACCTTGAACCAGCAACTACTCTCTCTTCTTGCACTTGAAACGGTGGCTCAGTGGACAAACTTTTGGTGGATTGTATGGAAGTTGGGACAACAGGGTACTACGAAACACTCAACAAACTGAGACGTGCGATCGTGAACAAACGACGCGGGAAACTGGCATCTGGCGTAACCCTCCTTAACGATAACGCGCGTCCTCACACTGATGACAAAACCGAGGAGAAAATTCAACATTTTCGTTGCAAAATCTTTGACCACCCACAGTCGTCCTGACCTTGAACCAGCAACTACTCTCTCTTCTTGCACTTGAAACGGTGGCTCAGTGGACAAACTTTTGGTGGATTGTATGGAAGTTGGGACAACAGGGTACTACGAAACACTCAACAAACTGAGACGTGCGATCGTGAACAAACGACGCGGGAAACTGGCATCTGGCGTAACCCTCCTTAACGATAACGCGCGTCCTCACACTGATGACAAAACCGAGGAGAAAATTCAACATTTTCGTTGCAAAATCTTTGACCACCCACAGTCGTCCTGACCTTGAACCAGCAACTACTCTCTCTTCTTGCACTTGAAACGGTGGCTCAGTGGACAATCTTTTGAAAATGAAGAGGAACTGAAGTACGGCGTTATCAACTGGTTCAACTGGGCAGCGAGCTTCTATGCAAAAGAGTTAAAGAAGCTAGTGTAGGGACACGAAAAATGCTTACAAGTGAACAGCGATTATGTCAAGAAATGAAGTATGTTTGTAACTAACTAAATGTGCCTATCAAAAGTGTTTCTTATGAGTTTATTTCTTTCTGTAAGCAAACGGCCCTTACTTTACAAAAATTCAAAGATTTGTACAAATGGTTTTATACTTAAAAATGTGTATTTTTCCCATTACACGCGTGTTAGTAAACAATGATGTAAACAATCGTATTATTTTTACATTAAACATCCTTACACAATTGAAATGCAATAGCATAAACAGTCTAACATTATTTACTGAATATAGATCAATGGATGATTTTCATTTACAGCACATAAATGTATAAGTAATTAATCTACTTGCATCTTCTACAACACGTAAATACTTGTAACATAGTTTGAAAAATTAACTTCTAGTAGAGCTAAAAGTTGTTTTGTTGTGTATTGCATGACTGGATTGTGTTAGGGAAAACTTCGAGAGAGTTATGTGAAAGGTAATTAAGAGCAAGGTCAGAGTCATTAACCCCTATCGATTGTGCTTTGAGTACTGCACGAATAACTTTTTTCCACTAATTTTGATAAATTAAACTACTGTTGTATATGTATGAGTATAAATGTTGTGGCATGAGATTCTTGCTGTGTCTATACAAACATTTGCTAATCTATATATATATATATATATATATATATATATATATATATATATATATATATATATAGATAAATGAATGTTTGTGTGTTTGTCCTTTATGGAATCGTGAACTATTTGACCTATCATTATGAAAATTTGTATGTATATGTATTTTTCGACGGAAAAGGTTTATATGCTATACCCATTGATGTAACTCGCCACCAGGCGACAGTGAAAATATAAAAGTTATTAAAGCGCCTGCACATTTTAAACTGCAATCACTAGACAGTTACGTATATTAAAAAGCCAAACACTATTTGAAGACTGAATTTTTGGTTGAACTTTAAGCTTGAGTTTTAGACCACTTTATAATGAAGTACATGAGCGTGTACAATGGCTATAAATATACACTTTGACAGATTTTCTTAATCGCGGCAACAAGCTTTACATCGGCGTTTGAAATAATGATTCCCTTGAACCATAAGTACTCTTACACGGGGAAAAGCTTACGAAAAGCGTGCGAACTCGCGGGAAACAGCTAGTTAGATATAAAAATTAAGAAAGATTGTATTTTAATGAACTACTTGTCAGTAAGTAAAGACTACAATACTGAATAAGCTCTGAATAATATCTAATCCTAGGAGTTGTATGAAGAGTTATACAGCGCTTGTCTTCCTTACATAGAATATAAAATTTATCATATACCCTACTATATAACATTGCAAGACTAATGTGATAATAACTAAACTGGCTTCAAGCATATACTCTCAAAACGAAACAAAATACAGAAAAATAATATACTCGACTACATCACTCTTCAAGACAAGTGTGATAATTACGTTGGATAAAATAAAGTAGCTTCAAGCACATACTCTCAAAACGAAACAAAATACAGAAAAATAATATACTCGTCTACATCACTCTTCAAGACAAGTGTGATAATTACGTTGGATATACTAAACTGGCTTCAAGCACATACTCTCAAAACGAAACAAAATACAAAAGAATGATATACTCGACTATATCAAATTAAAAGTCAAGTGTGATATACTGTAGGATATACTAAACTGGCTTCAAGCACATACTCTCAAAACGAAACAAAATACAAAAGAATGATATACTCGACTATATCAAATTAAAAGACAAGTGTGATATACTGTAGGATATACTAAACTGGCTTCAAGCACATACTCTCAAAACGAAACAAAATACAAAAGAATGATATACTCGACTATATCAAATTAAAAGACAAGTGTGGTATACTGTAGGATATACTAAACTGGCTTCAAGCACATATTGTCAAAACGAAACAAAATACAAAAGAATGATATACTCGACTATATCAAATTAAAAGACAAGTGTGGTATACTGTAGGATATACTAAACTGGCTTCAAGCACATATTGTCAAAACGAAACAAAATACAAAAGAATGATATACTCGACTATATCAAATTAAAAGACAAGTGTGGTATACTGTAGGATATACTAAACTGGCTTCAAGCACATATTGTCAAAACGAAACAAAATACAAAAGAATGATATACTCGACTATATCAAATTAAAAGACAAGTGTGGTATACTGTAGGATATACTAAACTGGCTTCAAGCACATACTCTCAAAACGAAACAAAATACAAAAGAATGATATACTCGACTATATCAAATTAAAAGACAAGTGTGATATACTGTAGGATATACTAAACTGGCTTCAAGCACATATTGTCAAAACGAAACAAAATACAAAAGAATGATATACTCGACTATATCAAATTAAAAGTCAAGTGTGGTATACTGTAGGATATACTAAACTGGCTTCAAGCACATATTGTCAAAACGAAACAAAATACAAAAGAATGATATACTCGACTATATCAAATTAAAAGTCAAGTGTGGTATACTGTAGGATATACTAAACTGGCTTCAAGCACATATTGTCAAAACGAAACAAAATACAAAAGAATGATATACTCGACTATATCAAATTAAAAGACAAGTGTGGTATACTGTAGGATATACTAAACTGGCTTCAAGCACATATTGTCAAAACGAAACAAAATACAAAAGAATGATATACTCGACTATATCAAATTAAAAGACAAGTGTGGTATACTGTAGGATATACTAAACTGGCTTCAAGCACATATTGTCAAAACGAAACAAAATACAAAAGAATGATATACTCGACTATATCAAATTAAAAGACAAGTGTGGTATACTGTAGGATATACTAAACTGGCTTCAAGCACATATTGTCAAAACGAAACAAAATACAAAAGAATGATATACTCGACTATATCAAATTAAAAGTCAAGTGTGGTATACTGTAGGATATACTAAACTGGCTTCAAGCACATATTGTCAAAACGAAACAAAATACAAAAGAATGATATACTCGACTATATCAAATTAAAAGTCAAGTGTGGTATACTGTAGGATATACTAAACTGGCTTCAAGCACATATTGTCAAAACGAAACAAAATACAAAAGAATGATATACTCGACTATATCAAATTAAAAGACAAGTGTGGTATACTGTAGGATATACTAAACTGGCTTCAAGCACATATTGTCAAAACGAAACAAAATACAAAAGAATGATATACTCGACTATATCAAATTAAAAGACAAGTGTGGTATACTGTAGGATATACTAAACTGGCTTCAAGCACATATTGTCAAAACGAAACAAAATACAAAAGAATGATATACTCGACTATATCAAATTAAAAGACAAGTGTGGTATACTGTAGGATATACTAAACTGGCTTCAAGCACATATTGTCAAAACGAAACAAAATACAAAAGAATGATATACTCGACTATATCAAATTAAAAGTCAAGTGTGGTATACTGTAGGATATACTAAACTGGCTTCAAGCACATATTGTCAAAACGAAACAAAATACAAAAGAATGATATACTCGACTATATCAAATTAAAAGACAAGTGTGGTATACTGTAGGATATACTAAACTGGCTTCAAGCACATATTGTCAAAACGAAACAAAATACAAAAGAATGATATACTCGACTATATCAAATTAAAAGACAAGTGTGGTATACTGTAGGATATACTAAACTGGCTTCAAGCACATATTGTCAAAACGAAACAAAATACAAAAGAATGATATACTCGACTATATCAAATTAAAAGACAAGTGTGGTATACTGTAGGATATACTAAACTGGCTTCAAGCACATATTGTCAAAACGAAACAAAATACAAAAGAATGATATACTCGACTATATCAAATTAAAAGACAAGTGTGGTATACTGTAGGATATACTAAACTGGCTTCAAGCACATATTGTCAAAACGAAACAAAATACAAAAGAATGATATACTCGACTATATCAAATTAAAAGACAAGTGTGGTATACTGTAGGATATACTAAACTGGCTTCAAGCACATATTGTCAAAACGAAACAAAATACAAAAGAATGATATACTCGACTATATCAAATTAAAAGACAAGTGTGGTATACTGTAGGATATACTAAACTGGCTTCAAGCACATATTGTCAAAACGAAACAAAATACAAAAGAATGATATACTCGACTATATCAAATTAAAAGACAAGTGTGGTATACTGTAGGATATACTAAACTGGCTTCAAGCACATATTGTCAAAACGAAACAAAATACAAAAGAATGATATACTCGACTATATCAAATTAAAAGACAAGTGTGGTATACTGTAGGATATACTAAACTGGCTTCAAGCACATATTGTCAAAACGAAACAAAATACAAAAGAATGATATACTCGACTATATCAAATTAAAAGACAAGTGTGGTATACTGTAGGATATACTAAACTGGCTTCAAGCACATATTGTCAAAAAACAAACTAAACAAATACAAAATACTGTAGGATATACTAAACTGGCTAAGCACATATTGTCAAAACGAAACAAAATACAAAAGTGATATACTCGACTATATCAATATACTGTAGGATAAGCACATACTGTCAAAACGAAACAAAATACAAAAGAATGATATACTCGACTATATCAAATTAAAAGTCAAGTGTGGTATACTGTAGGATATACTAAACTGGCTTCAAGCACATATTGTCAAAACGAAACAAAATACAAAAGAATGATATACTCGACTATATCAAATTAAAAGACAAGTGTGGTATACTGTAGGATATACTAAACTGGCTTCAAGCACATATTGTCAAAACGAAACAAAATACAAAAGAATGATATACTCGACTATATCAAATTAAAAGACAAGTGTGGTATACTGTAGGATATATACTAAACTGGCTTCAAGCACATATTGTCAAAACGAAACAAAATACAAAAGAATGATATACTCGACTATATCAAATTAAAAGACAAGTGTGGTATACTGTAGGATATACTAAAACTGGCTTCAAGCACATATTGTCAAAACGAAACAAAATACAAAAGAATGATATACTCGACTATATCAAATTAAAAGACAAGTGTGGTATACTGTAGGATATACTAAACTGGCTTCAAGCACATATTGTCAAAACGAAACAAAATACAAAAGAATGATATACTCGACTATATCAAATTAAAAGACAAGTGTGGTATACTGTAGGATATACTAAACTGGCTTCAAGCACATATTGTCAAAACGAAACAAAATACAAAAGAATGATATACTCGACTATATCAAATTAAAAGTCAAGTGTGGTATACTGTAGGATATACTAAACTGGCTTCAAGCACATATTGTCAAAACGAAACAAAATACAAAAGAATGATATACTCGACTATATCAAATTAAAAGTCAAGTGTGGTATACTGTAGGATATACTAAACTGGCTTCAAGCACATATTGTCAAAACGAAACAAAAATACAAAAGAATGATATACTCGACTATATCAAATTAAAAGACAAGTGTGGTATACTGTAGGATATACTAAACTGGCTTCAAGCACATATTGTCAAAACGAAACAAAATACAAAAGAATGATATACTCGACTATATCAAATTAAAAGACAAGTGTGGTATACTGTAGGATATACTAAACTGGCTTCAAGCACATATTGTCAAAACGAAACAAAATACAAAAGAATGATATATACTCGACTATATCAAATTAAAAGTCAAGTGTGGTATACTGTAGGATATACTAAACTGGCTTCAAGCACATATTGTCAAAACGAAACAAAATACAAAAGAATGATATACTCGACTATATCAAATTAAAAGTCAAGTGTGGTATACTGTAGGATATACTAAACTGGCTTCAAGCACATATTGTCAAAACGAAACAAAATACAAAAGAATGATATACTCGACTATATCAAATTAAAAGACAAGTGTGGTATACTGTAGGATATACTAAACTGGCTTCAAGCACATATTGTCAAAACGAAACAAAATACAAAAGAATGATATACTCGACTATATCAAATTAAAAGTCAAGTGTGGTATACTGTAGGATATACTAAACTGGCTTCAAGCACATATTGTCAAAACGAAACAAAATACAAAAGAATGATATACTCGACTATATCAAATTAAAAGTCAAGTGTGGTATACTGTAGGATATACTAAACTGGCTTCAAGCACATATTGTCAAAACGAAACAAAATACAAAAGAATGATATACTCGACTATATCAAATTAAAAGACAAGTGTGGTATACTGTAGGATATACTAAACTGGCTTCAAGCACATATTGTCAAAACGAAACAAAATACAAAAGAATGATATACTCGACTATATCAAATTAAAAGTCAAGTGTGGTATACTGTAGGATATACTAAACTGGCTTCAAGCACATACTCTCAAAACGAAACAAAATACAAAAGAATGATATACTCGACTATATCAAATTAAAAGTCAAGTGTGGTATACTGTAGGATATACTAAACTGGCTTCAAGCACATATTGTCAAAACGAAACAAAATACAAAAGAATGATATACTCGACTATATCAAATTAAAAGACAAGTGTGGTATACTGTAGGATATACTAAACTGGCTTCAAGCACATATTGTCAAAACGAAACAAAATACAAAAGAATGATATACTCGACTATATCAAATTAAAAGACAAGTGTGGTATACTGTAGGATATACTAAACTGGCTTCAAGCACATACTGTCAAAACGAAACAAAATACAAAAGAATGATATACTCGACTATATCAAATTAAAAGTCAAGTGTGGTATACTGTAGGATATACTAAACTGGCTTCAAGCACATATTGTCAAAACGAAACAAAATACAAAAGAATGATATACTCGACTATATCAAATTAAAAGACAAGTGTGGTATACTGTAGGATATACTAAACTGGCTTCAAGCACATATTGTCAAAACGAAACAAAATACAAAAGAATGATATACTCGACTATATCAAATTAAAAGACAAGTGTGGTATACTGTAGGATATACTAAACTGGCTTAAAGCACATATTGTCAAAACAAAACAAACCACAGAACAATTCACTTAACAGCCTTGATAGAGCCCAATAAGAGACTTGTAATTTGTATTATTCCGCATATTTACAAAACTTCATAAACGGTACGCTATTGCGCTATTTTAATTAGGTGCTTCATGATTTACTAATTCGTTTGAGTTTCTGCTGCACAAGCAAGTCAGATAATTATGGAAATATAATTTAAAACTCACGTATTTGGCGCGTAGTAACGAACATTAACTTTTCACAACACATCTGTAACACGTCTTTCACAACATCAGCATGATTGATCACAGATTGAATTTTAATGATCTCACTTTAACAATTTTAAATCTTCTGTGACATGAATAATTTTACGATTTGTTTACAGTAACTTTGTTACACAACAGTACACAAAGTAAATGTAAGGTACTTCAAAAAATAGTCAAAATTAACTGAATATAATTTGTTAGCAAAATAATTCGTTAGGTGTAATTTTGATACTATTCGATTAAAATACTATTTAGTAACAAGCCACTGCACTACTGTTTAGTATTACAGTATAGATAGTCGTAAAACATAAATAGTTTGTATTTATACGCATAAATTTTTACTTCATCATTACATGTACTTTATTTCAGTATTATATTTAAGTTTATTTACACAAAAAGACTCCATTAAAAATTACTTAAATGTAGGATCTGTTGAAAACTATTTTTATTTCGAGAGAAGTGTACGTATTTAAAACATTTACTTCTTTGTTTGAAGTTTGTTTTGACGATGAAAAGATTATGAAGGAAGCAGAATTTTTTCCGGAAATTTCCCATTGTTCAGTGATACAAATAGTATCACTACATTTCCAGATCTGTAATCTGATTTCTTCCTCAGGTGAATAACTAACGTAACACATAACTACAATCTAGGTTAAAATTAATGCCAGAGCGTTAGTTATTCACCTGAAAAGAGATCAGACTGCAGAACTCGAGGCAGTGTTGCAGATTTCTTGTATCACAGAATTAAGGCATATGTCCAGAAACTCTTGTTTCCTTAAAATATGCTTAGGTTCTTCTTTATTCTTTATTTAAATGCAATAAAACCCATTTTAATTATCTTCCAAGTATTTTATCCGTTTTTTGTTTCACAGACATCCTCGAGTAATCTATTATAATAAAAGCTTAGGATTAATCAATAAAACTTACTGAGATAAGATCTGATTTCTAATTTCCTTTCTTCTGCAATCCATTACACTTTTATTCATTCCTCCATTACCGAGAATATTATGAACTTATCTTCCATCCATAGTTAGTATATGTCAAATAACCGAATGAAGAACATGATAAATCTGATATTATCTACAAAAGAGGTCATCATGTATTTGTAATTAACGACCCGATGGATCTCTCTAATATTACAACATACAACGGTCTTAGATACTTTGACATTTTAAGTTAATTCAGTAAGGACTTTCGTTATGTTATGTCAGGACCTTCTATGCTCAATTGTATGAGTTTATTAAGGACACTACAGGTCCTTAAAATTGTGTTATAACTTGTGCAATTATTCTTAATATAAAAAGTTCTAGTCAGAGAATTTGGTATACAGGTTCCTCTTGGTGCAACCGAACATTATTTTGTGACGGAAAGTCAGAAGGTATCCCGTACCTTATCAATAACTCTTGATAGAAATTATTGAATTTAATCTCGATAGAATTGAAACTTTAAACAAGGAACTACAAATGGAATTCAAACAAAAATTTATTATTAATTTTATTCCATGACAGATTATTTCCTCTTAATACCCAAGCCTTAAAATCCAAGACACTAAGTTTGAATCTGAGAAATACGTCAAAGTATAGGACGTAAATATAAGTCAACGCTCTAAGCCGTGATCGTTAATCTCCCTCACGTCTGCTTCCGACTTGTGCGATGACGTAGAGCGCACCCTTAAGGGCGTGTCGTATTTTTCGTATCATGTTATTGCAACAATAAATATAAAATGATAACCAGTATGTAACTGGTCAGCTTTGTCGTTCAGATACAGACCGAAGGCGAATTTCAAACCAACTTCAGATTTGTTCAGAAGCGTGTTTAAGACAACTAACAGATAAATTGATAAAATGTAATCAACATTATTTACATACCACGATTACCATTAGATTATACATGAATTTTATAATTTCGTATATAAGTCATCGTTATAAGTCACTCGATTACGGGATTTTCAAACCCACACTCAAATAACTAAAAAACACAGTGTAGGCCTACACACACGAACATGCGACATAAAATAAATGAATTAAATTCAAAATTAAGAATAGTTTTTTTATAATTCAAATTTTAAGCCTAAAATATTTTAAAAAAATAGTTTCATTTACAAAAAAAAAATAAAAAAAAATAATAATAATTGACCAATTAAAATTTCCGTTGCTTAAATTATACACAAAGGCTCACTAAATAAATGCATATATATATAATTAAGATAGCCCTTATAGTTTATGAGAAAATGTACCTCAAACATAGCAATTTTAACATGGCAAGCATAGGTCCATCCGACTCCCCTTAGGTTCACCTATGCGGGTCGTTAAAATTAAAATAGTTAAAAATATGAAAAAGACCATGATTTTACGTCCGAATTGAGCGTCGTGCACGGACTTTTTCTACTTATTTGGTTGTGCGTTTGGCAATGCCGTGATCAAGAGAAGCGCGTCACGCTTAAGGATAAATTGGATTGCTTAAGGTGTGAGTGCACGATACAAGTTATAACCAATGTTCACAAATCATCCTGGTAGATGTGAAATTCTTTTACTTTTGCAAATCAACTATCCTTAATAAAAACTTGATACGAAAAAAGTAGAATAATTTTACATCTGTTCAAATGTGTGTATTTATAACAGGGGTTTATTTATTTACATTTAGTAATTAAAAATAAGGATTATCATAGTAACAGTTCTAAAGCATTGTAACGGTGTAACTTAACTAAAACAATTACCTATAAAATATTAAACGTTAGACTGATGTTTTGATTCACTATACACACTACCAAGATTGCATTCTGATAACCATTGCCATCTAAACGGAATAAAAAGGAATAGTTATTGTTTCATATATGGCTATAACCTACTTACGTAAAAACAGTGATTGATTTTATGATATAAAATTTATAAATCATGTACTTTTTGTTTGTAAATTAATAATACCAATTACAAATTCAATCCTTCAAGATTGATTTCCAAATATTATAAATTCCACACTACCCCGTTTTTTTACACAATCTATAGCTATGTTTTATGACATGTACCAGTCAACATGTTTACAGTTTATAGCTCAAAGAGAACCACCGATCTACATGAGGGAAGGAGGGTAGCCAAAGGAAATTTACAACGGATTCCAAATTTAATTAAGATTGTGTTTGACTCAGAGCAAGGGACCCAAACTAATTAGCTGACTCATTCACAAGCTTACTTGAAATACCCCTATTTAATCAAAAGTTGCCTAGTGGGGATTTAACATGATTATGCTCTCAGTCACAATAAATTTCACAGACGGTAGTAAACTGATATATTGTTTCTGTACCATATTCCGGTGACAGATACAAATATATCTACATTGTAATCAAGAGTATTCGCGTATCAAGTTTCTAAGTATACTAGTTTTAAATAGAGCATAATATACAAAGTACTTGGTACTCAAGATTGACCCGAATGTTCACTATTTGTTTTATAAATTTATTTCACTCATGTTTAACACTAAATAAATCAATATATCACAATAAACTGCATAATATTTAAAACTCTATTTCTTTGTAGTATAAGATATTATTTCCTTTTTTTATATTAAATTGTTCTACATTTATATTTTTTATAAAACTCAATGAGCTGTATACACTGGCTAGACAGACGTACACGATGGCGTACAATCAACTGATTGCTCTTTTGATTGTTCAACCTGTTTGATTTACCCACTCCAAATTTAAATCAGGGAGTGGTGCATTTCATTACTCTTTTGTGTCCGGACGTACACAAGTGTTCCGTAGCCCTTTTTCTCTTTGAATATTATGTGATTTTAACTCACACAAACTAGTTTCTCCTTGGTCCGCTCTAGATTTTGTGGCGATCGCCTTTCGCAACCCTGGATAGATATGGATTTCTTTGTAATTGTATAATCATACATTTGATACCTGAGAACACTTGAGTGTAACATGCACCTATAGACAGTGTGTCGACTCTGTGACAGTTCTGTGGGAGGACTAGATATCTGAGCCGTATCGTGCTGTACGCGTGACAGTTGAAGACGACTTTGGTGAGTGCACCATTCTTTTATTCAACCATTTGCTCTCTATGTACACCTCCACCATTCCTATCCACATATCTTCTAACTTTATAAAATGTTCACTAATCAAAACTATTAAATATATAACATTAAGGATCGCTGTAGCTGGTTTTTATATGACCTGCCACATAATATTTTTCTCAAACTGTTTTCTCAGAAAAAATATATTACTAAGTTTAATAAGCAGCAAAGATTGACTGTAATCAGCTTCGCGTTTAGGCCCACTTAACTATTAAATTTATCAACCGGTTCTATTATAGCTGAAGGAAATAACAATTTATAGGTCACGGACTTTTCTTTCTAAAACTCACCAACAACTCATTCCAATCATGTCCTCACTTCTCATTATTTTGATACAATCTGTATTCCGGCAACGGCTCGTTATAGAGCTTCCGTCTATTCATACTTTAGGACACAAGAAGCATTCCTTTGTTTCGTTGTCCAATGGATTTTGTTGCCCACCCATACTGTATTATCATGTGTATAACCTTTAACAACTATGATTTTGATTAAGAACAATTTTTCATTAATACACACAGCATATACATTTATCACTATAATACATTTTTAATGAAATATTTTATTTTTATTTTCATGTTTATTTATACACATTTGCCATATAACACTAACCATGTAATACTAGCAGTTACCCACGGCTTCACACGCGATTTCGCTGGTTTTTCATCTGTATGGGCACGTCTGGTTAGAGTGAATTTTATTTTCGATTCTAATATTGAGTTTGTCTGCTCCCCATAATCAAAATTTGTTAAAAATTGTATATTTATGATGATTGTAATTTATTCCGATCTTAGTATTTTTGTTACATAGCTAATTTTGCCCGATCAAGAAAATATATATACATAAGCAGCTCTAAGAAGCCTAGTTTTATCAAAAGACAACTAATTTAGTTTTCATAACAGTATTTAAATGTACAGTAAACTTTAGACTATATTGTGACTATATTCTACGTTCGCAATTTAGTAGGTGTTGCACTTGTTTCACAACTGCTGGTGAACTATATTTCCGACGCCTATGTTGATTTTGCCTTGTTGTCACGATCAAGGAAAAAACGTCAAAAAGTTTATAGTTATGCCATTGAAATTTATTTGTCCTTAGTATGATTTGTTCCATACTTTATTTTGCCTTGTTTACCGATCAAGAACATATATATAACAGATCGCAGAAATCTACTTCTTTCAAAAGCGAACTAAGATGAGTTAATGAGTCTTAAACTTTATAGTAACAGTTAGATAGTAACATTTTCTTTTAGATCTGACCATTGGGGTGTAACCCTGAGAGATTTTCTAAATGAGAAGAGCCCTATATTTATCTCAGGGACCGTAAGAATGTCCAGTACAATCGGTTAAATATTTTGTGCGTGAAAGCAAAACAAAAAAAGTCACATTCGTATTTATAATATTATCAGGATTCATGCACACCATTGTTTACACCCTACATCAAGATCTGTCTGTTTAGGTGTCCCAGGTGTGAGGACACGTTATACACCAAGAGGAGTTTAAGACGAGCTGGTTAATAATTCGGCCGTTTGGTCCCATCACGGAGCCTATTGATCAGTTTGACTCTAACTTGTGACGCCTTGTGCTCAAAGGCTAAAGCTGTGTGTTGTTGGACTCTCAAATTTCGCCTGCCCGTTATCGCATTGTGTTGTATAAGGGGTCCCATTGTACCCTGTATCAAAGCACACTCCGACTTACAATACTCAGCCACCTTTAAGATGTAAAGGAAAGGCAAAATCAGCAATCAAAACTCCCTGAATGCGTTAACACATCAGCCTCAGAACCTTATTCGTGCAGATGAACTAGACGAAAATAGGCAATTCTTTGGGCCCTCAAGGAACATTTTTTTGCTACTTCTCTAAACTATAAACTTCTTGTTTAGAATCTAATCTCTATCTACTTTAGGACAAATACGTTTGATGTGGTACTCCGGAGCCCACCTTCGAGCAAGGATAATCCTAGGAATGTCAGGAATTAATAGTTCACGGCATTTTCGGGTTTCATTTTGCAGCTATCTTAGACGTGACGTAATAAGTCTCTAAGACATTCCTTTTCTATACCACATATGGATAGACGGACGTACAGACTAGTTTTGTCCCCAAAATTAATTTTTACCTTGGACCAAGAGAAACATATAGGCTACACCAAGTTTCAAGTTTATAAGGCTTTTCTAACAAGTGTTATCGCAAAGACAGACACACAGAAAGACGTAATAATGTTCTTTATCTTTTCTACCCCAAAATCAATGCAGTTCTTCCTTTAGATCGAGAAACCAACTTTAAAGTCTCTAAGACTTTTCTATTGAACGTTATCGCCCACGATGGACCCACTGATGGACAAAACCATGATTTTAAAAGGCCCTTTCGGTTCCTTAATATATTAAATTGAAATATATTGAGAGAATTTTCCTATAATGGAATTAAAAGGTGAATCCAACACATCTAAATCTGGAATTTAAATGCCTTTTTCAAATTCCCACCCCACCGCAACATCTCCACCGAACTATTTGGTGCTGACTGTTTTGTTCCTATACTGTAAAACAATGCGTGATGTTGATAATGTGTGGTTTAAGTGAATCATAAGTTGTAGAAGAAACTTGTGTACAGATTTACGGACATGGCGTGCGTGATGCCCATCAAGAAGTAACTACAGGTATTGCCATTGTATTGTGGTTCTAACTCTAAACTTACTCTTGAAGACGTGTGAGAATATTTTATTGACAAAAATAATCGTACTCATTTTAGAATCTTACCTGTTTTCATTTAACTTTAACAAATTAACTTTTTTACTTAACTTACTAACTTTTATTTAACTTACTATATAACAGGGCTTATAACTTTACTATAGATATTATTGTATAATATTTTTTGTAAACATCTGTAGAAAACATATTTTCCGTTGAAATAAATACAGTGTTTATTTTTGAGACATAGTAATAGAATGAGTATTTATTACAAAAATATTACAACCGAAACTTCGAGTAATAATAATACACACATAATACATTTATATATTACATTTAATTCGCAACTAAACTACAATTTTTTATTTACTACATATAAAGAAGGGAAGGAAACCGTTTATTTAAAGTGCACACTGAGTTTTAACAAAAACAAGAGAAGTTTTAGCAAAAGAAGTACTTTGTAACAAAGGCCGGTATTTTCTGGTTAGATTCCAGGCAGCATTCCAGAGAGAGCCTTCACTCAACTTTCAAACTATTTTCCTGTCCATGCCAACCATTTTACCTTTCCAACGAACATCAGAAGTTCTGAATTATTATTAATTCATCCTGTTTTAAATTCCAATGCACCGAGTTTAGAGTTATTTACCCGTCGTAAAAGAACTATCTAACTAGACCACCCGGATTACCGTGCAATCAAGCTGATTAGAGAACCACATTTATTAGTTGCCTCGTTGTCTACTCCCAATATTTTAATCAGACTTTCAAACTAAATTATCATTAAATTTCAAATTATCATTAAACTCTCATATTGTATTTCAGTTGTATTCAGTCGGAAACACGCTATACAAGTTTAATGTAAGTTTACTCTAAAGTATACAAATATTGACTGGCAAGTTTGCGTCTTATCCAAAGTAGACAGTCTCTATCGACTTAAACTTTACCTTACCTCTATGATCCTTATAACAAAGTACATTTCACCGTTTTTATTAATTTAACGATTTCTATGAAAGAAGTTTCTACTCAATCATGACCATTATTATGGTTAGAAACTAAGTAATTTAAGCTAAAAATAGGCAATACAGCAAGAAATATTATATACATTATCATATATATCTTAACTTTCTATGTAAATAATAACAAAGTATACTTTTTTTCTTAAATATAAACTTTTTTTCGTCTACATTTTACCTGATATGCACTGCGACTGTATTTAGTTACATGAAATGCAACCAGCATCACAACACAGTAAACCAAAATTAATTGTAAAATCACAGACATGAATTGTACTAAAATATGTTGTGACAATCATACAAAGTATTCAGTATATTCAGCATGTTTACGATAGGTTCGTGTGTAAAGAGGCACGGATACAACACATATAATTGTGATCTCCTCCCGGAGCGCCTTGTCCCCGCTCTCTGTCAGACACTCGGGCTATCGATATATTACACAATAGGCTATTTCTGGCCGCTATTGTTGTAAGTCTTCCAGCCTACTTCACAGATCATCGTTTTAGCAAATTTTCTAATTTATTATCCGTCAGTAAAACACTCTTTACACATTTTACATAATACTTGACCAAAATTATGAAACTATCAAAAGTCTTTGAGAGAATTGTGCAACTACTTTTTGGAGGTTGTTTGTGTCGGATTATAAAGTAATTTAAATGTATAGTAGTATTTCTAGAATAAAAACGTAAAGTTTAAAAACTCTCTAATTCTCTCATCGGTTTTCATAAAGAATTGTGTTACTAATTTTGGGGGATTGTTTGTTTTGAATTAAAAATAATTTAAATATAGAGTAGTATTTGTGGAATAAAAATTTAAAGTTTAAAAACTCTCTAATTCTCTTAAAGTTGAATGACTAATTCTCTCATTGGTTTTCATACAGAATTGTGCAATTTCGTGTATACTCTGAAAAACAGAGAATCCTTGTTCTTTGTTTAAGAGTATGGAGAATACAAGGCACAGGGTTGACTGGGGGTCATGTCTCCCAGGACAACACGATATAATAGACCCGACATTTCACAGCTACAAGCTCTTGTTGTTCAACGTTCATGAGAGACCCTTTGGGCGGCATGTGGTGTTCCCTTACGTTAGGTTGTACCATTCTAGTTTCTCATATACATAATGTATTCTCATGCTATAAATGTTTTACTACCTTTAGTTTACTGCCATTGCAACTGTGTTCAAGAAGCTCTTATAGCATTTTCTATTACAAACCTATACCAGTCATAAGGTTTACTGCCATTCAACTATAATCACGTAATTCTTATACGTCATATATACGTTTTCTAAACTTTTTCACGCTTTTTGTTGCAGTTTTTGTTGCGTAAAGGTCGGGTGAAATTTAACCGAAAATTCACCGAGTAGGAACCTTAAAAGATGGCTCCGGTATTGGACACAGCCTAGTCGGTCGGAAAGTCAGAAAATTCTCATATCTGAGGGTTCTATTAGACGGTTGGACCCCACGAACTAGACCTGGTTGGATAACCTTATAGTAGAATACTTTTGCTTTATTTGATAATAATTTTAACATTTTTTACAATTGATTTTAATCACTCATATAGAATCATTTTAATCATTATAATGTTAACTTATTTAGAATGTCTGCCTACGATGGTTTAATCATTGATAATCGCATTGGAATTAACAATAGAATGTTTAGCAAAAAGTTTCATTTGTGTTGTATGTTTATCGCTGCAATTCTGTGACACATACAGGAAAGTTAAATGAAGGTTGTCAAATCGCTGGAACACAACTCTCTGCTCTTGACAGGTAGCAGGACATCTTGAAGCAACCTAACTGTATAAATCTATCTCAAGTTATATATCCCTATCCATATTTCCCATATTTTAATTTTGAGTATAATCTTCTAGCATGCAACATACCAATTATATAACTATTACATAACCATAAGCCTTACAGGTACAGTAAACTCTATCGTACATCAATACTTTCCGTTAGTGAGTTAGACAAAAGATATCATTATAAATTTGTTTGAATTTAAATTTGAAATTATGTTGAACAATTTACAACGCATTCTGATGTGTGTGTGTGTGTGTGTTTTTTTCAAGTTCAAGTTCAAGTTGAAAACACACACTTGAAGTTCAAGTTCAAGTTCGAAACTCTTTATTCAAGTCAACATTTGATTACATAAATCTCACAGATCCCAATGCGCCTCACAGGGCGCTTACGGGAGAAGTATTTGACAGTAACATTTTTACAAATTTTCAAACATTTTACAGTCCAACATCAGTCCATTTCTATCTTCCACCACCATTAATTATCAACCCAATAGAAAAAAGAGAAAATTCAATTTTACAAACATAACACTATTTTCAACTTGATCATTATATCCAAAAATTGTGAGCAGAAAAGTGACATTTGACAACCATAAACAAAACACTACATGTTTGCCATGTCAAGTAATAACAATTCTAGAACTATGTACTAGGAAGGTCTATAGCGGTACATTAACTATAAAAATACTAATAAAATTAAAAGTAATAGTAACATCGATATAATAATAATAACAAGTTTATCATTTTATAAATCTTTAATTAATTATTTTTTATTTAGTGTTTTTATTTTTATTTTATTTGTGTGCGTGTGTGTGTGCGTGCGTGTGTGCGTGCGTGTGTGTGTGTGCGTGCTGTGTTTTCTGGGGAATTTTTGGTCCATTAGGCTATGATTGGCTTTACTTCTTATACCTTAATTGCTTTGCCTTTTCCTGTTGCTTCCTCCTAACGCCAAGAGCTCACCTCACAGTGGGTCTGACAGTATTGTCTATGGAAGTTGGAGAGGTTGAGGGAAATTTCGCCACAGCTAATACACAGCACTGTTTCCATGTTGAAACCTTTTTTGGTTGTGGAGCCAACTTCAGCAGGCCATTATTGTATCCGTTTCTTGTCCTCCGTCGTCTCAACGCGTTTAACATCTGGTTATATGGAGAAGTTGTTGGACTCTTCATCCTCTTGCGGAACTCCTGGGTTCAATTCTGGAAAGAGCGTCCATGGTCAGTTCATAATAATAATAAAACTACTATCCTGATTTAAATTGTGTGACAGTAACAATACAAATTACCGTGTTTAAATAAATTATTCAAACTTTCTAAATATGCAAACATTTGATATCAATAAAAACCATTAGACAAATGGAAAATACGAAATTTTCAAAATCTAAAAGTAAATTATATTTTGACTTTAAATATTAAACTTTAAAACGTGTAGATAGTATGTCTTTATGAGAGCTTAATAATTTCATCACTACGTATCACCAGGAATTTGAGCTAAAGGCTCCCTTTATTATGGACACGTGACTAATCATCCTATTGACAACTTCACCCGATTGTAACAAGATGCTAATTCAAAGTTTGAATTTCTGTCGTTAGCTGAAATTGTGACTTTCGATTCTAAATTTGAAAGCTTTTATTTAGCTCTATGTACTTATCCAAGAGGGGAATATCCTCTAATCGTGATGCCATAACATAGAATAGTTTAACTATCTCATTTGTTGACCCTGATTGCACGGTCATAATTTGAAAATATTAAGACTGTTGTGAGAGTTCATGCCTTTACAATTCGTCCAGTTGTTTAGTATTCAATAGATCAATTTATATATATATCATCACTTTATATATATAATGTTATTTTAGTTTGGCCGATTATGAGGCGAAGTACGATATAAAATTCTAGAAATAACAGAGTTGTGAGTGAATAACAAGTATGTGAATAAATCAATGATTTCTTAGATGAAATATTTATTATAAAATCCTAGAACATCTCAATTGACCACAAGGTTTGTTGTGAATAAAATAAACATTTATAGTGGTGAAGACCACATTTGTCACTTTACAGTGGCAAAACTTTATATCTTATTCCTTTTATACATATGTGGTGCTATCCTCTTTCTCCACTAACGTGATATAAATATTTCATGGAAATGTTTCTATTAAGGCTCTAGAAATAAAAACATATAGTGCCACCACATTAATATTTTCAAACCAATGTAATGTATTACGCTACACTAACCGTTCATTCGTCGTTGGGTAATTGGTTACAAGCTAGATACATGGTCTTAAACTGTAAATCGGCAATTTCTACAGATGTCTAGCCTGCAGACTAACTGATGAGTGTAATAATGAGCTAACTAATTGAAAGAAAACTCCCGACAAAGAAAGTTAACAAATGAGACACTCGTGAAGGGAGGCAGGATGACAAAAGAGGTGGTGGAGGAGGAGAGGAAGGGTTAGGGTTGGGGTATCACATTGTCTTTTAACCGGTATTGTTTACATCAGTGTTACTAAGAGTAATACTTTTCACGTGTATATGTCACGTGTATTGTATACATTATAATACAGCACTATTATTTCAATGAGGACGTAAAGTTAAGGATTATGAAGTTTGTCTGATATTATAATAACATTAGAATTAAGCCCTGTTTAGAGTTACAAATTACCTAATTAATGGGTTGTTACTATTAAAATATTTTATATTGTAATACTTCTAACAAATCTTCACGAGTCTACGAACACACACACACACACACACACACACACACACACACACACACACACACACACACACACACACACACACACACACAGTGTTCACAAAAGGGTGTCACAAACTTATGTTGGGGATAGTATTCATCATTTCGAACAAAATATGTCATATAAACATAGGTCCATAAATGTTGATAACATACGTCGTTTAGTCGCTAGCCGCCATTATGTATATTTTGATTATTATCTCTGAAACAAGTTAAGTTGAAGAAACCAAATTAGACAGATAAGTTGTAGTAGGTAGAAGGAAAATTAAAAACATAATTGAGTTATTTAGTTATTGAGTTAATATTAATCAAATGACGTTTGTTGCAAATTTGTAAACTCAAATAACAAAAGAACCAGTATATTTATAAAAACTGTACTATATACCAACTATTTGATCAATATCATTAAACTTCCAACTGTACTTGTTTCACTGAAAACCATCAATTCATAAGTGAGCACAACCACTTTAATAAGTAATACAAAATTTACAAGAAACCAAAAATTTTGTAATTTTTATTACAATTCCTACTGTACTTTTTCAATGAAATCCGTCAACGAATAAGCGAGAACGCCCACTTTAAGGATACACTTGCACAAGCCAGGAGAAACAAACAACTGATACCTCTGAACTGTCACATGTTTGGCCTATCACCCACAGAAGGTTGTAACACTCTTTTGTGAACACCGTGTATACAGACTTGAGAAGCTTTAGTGTGTGTGTGTGTGTGTGTGTGTGTGTGTGTGTGTGTGTGTGCGTGCGTGCGTGCGTGCGTGCGTGCGTGCGTGCGCGTGTGCGTGTGTGTGTGTGTGTGTGTGTGTGTGTGTGTGTGTGTGTGTGTGTGTGTGTGTGTGTGTGTGTGTGTGTGTGTGTGTGTGTGTGTGTGTGTGTGTGTGTGTGTGTGTGTGTGTGTGTGTGTGTGTGTGTGTGTGTGTGTGTGTGTGTGTGTGTGTGTGTGTGTGTGTGTGTGTGTGTGTGTGTGTGTGTGTGTGTGTGTGTGTTATAAATATTATAGTTATTTTGATATTACATATGTTATGTTTTATAAAGTTTGGGGTGTAATGGCCGTGAACTTAATTTATTACCTAAAGATTACTACCTTGCTTAGTTTGAACTTTAGTAGAAACAATTTAATACACTAGTATAAAGATTGTACGAGCTAATAAGGAAGAGTAGGATCTATTAAAATTATTACACCTGTTATTAAGACACGAACTATATTTTTACTACCAAAATAAGTTTTTAATATTTTGCAGTTCAAGCACTGCTCCTGAATTTTCTGCTGTGAACATGTTCGTGTAAACCATATGAAATGACCATGAGATTTTAGTTACTATTGCTTTGGTTTTCTCATTTTATAAACCATATTTTCTGCAGAGCGTAAGTAACTTTTTTGAGAAGCTGAATGAAAAATATCAAAGTAAAAAGTTAAAGCATCCATTGGAATATTGTTAGAATAATCTAAATTTGAAAATATTGGATCAAATCTACAATATGGAACCTCGGAATACATTCAGCTCTTAAAAAAGATAAACTATTTAAAACTACCAGAAAGACATACTGGTACAGCGGATAAAAATGGAATATTGAAAGACTCGACAGAACCTATGGAAAAACAAACGGATAGAATGCCTTTTGAACTTTTGACATCAAAATCAATGCAACTCTTTTTAGATCCAAGAGAAGTTTTATAAACAAAGTTTCAAGTCAATACAGGACCTCTCCAACGACATGACGGTCAGACATTGACACGAGAAAATGACCCTCTCAGGTCCTAATCTTTGTAATATACCCTATTATAGGGAATATATTCAGAATATAATACTGCAGCCTGCTATGTGAAAACTATGGGTAGAAATTTATCATTACATAGAAACTTATTATTATATATATATATATATATATATATATATATATTATTATTATTATATATTATATAAATATATATATATATATATATATATATATATATATATATTTATTTAGATTCTATAGTTTCTAAATACTTTTACATCATCAATCTGACCAACCGTCAGATACGCACATAGATGTTAAATCAAGGTCAGCTAACAATATACATATAGATCTCTAAAATACTAAAATAGCAACGTTCAGTCTGTTCATCTAGTTATCTGCCAGTAATATCATTAATTATTATTTATACAGGGTGTTTACTAAAGGTATTCCAATATTGTAGTATTTTGTTCTAGACATGAAAATGATCAAAAAACTTCATATGGAGGTATGTCCTAAAACCTTTAGTCTTCCGTCTATCAGTCTGTATGTGATTTTTACCAAAAAAGTTATCTTTTATACCAATAAAGATAAAGTTATGCAACTTTGCAGTTGTGTTGACCTTTTGTATACCCATTTGAGAAACAAATATGAACAAATTATCTTTACCCATTTCAAAATGGCAGCCAATCATAAATTTCGATGTTAAATTCCGCAAAATCGATACCCTTTATGAAAATTTGTAAACTTTATTCTAAATCTAACAGTGGTTGTTTCATAAAAATCGTATAAAAAACAACTGATTAGTACTACAAAACATAATACCATATTTTACAACATTACATACTAAGAGAATATGAGACTCAAATTTAAAAAAAAAAACAAATAGTGTGGTTGACGATCTAATTCTTTCCCAGGAAACACGTCTCTATAGATTTTAAAAGTCAATTGTGTGGTTATAGAGTGCAAACGGACTCACAACTCATGTACTGTATTGTAAAATCATGCAACATATTAAATAGCAAGTAAACAATAAATATAAAAGTAAACGAGGATTCCTGTAATATCAATGACATTTCAACTACAGTACTTTGTAACCATGGCCGCGTTAATACAATATACACCAGGTAGAATGTGAAACCTTGCCGTGACTGTTAGTCAGCTAAGAGATGTTTATCTCACAACACAATGTGCTCGTGTTACTGGTGCCGCTGTGTTGCTGTAGTAGCCTGTCCCGGTAGACTGCTGCTTTTGTTATCATTGTGGAATTGTCTCTCTTGTGTTCTTAGTTTTGGAGTTCCTTCTATATTTGTATGACTACTACATATATATAATTTGTAACTGTTCATTTGTTTTTAAAGTGTTTGGCTTATTTACAAAATATAACACACACACATATCCTATAAGTTTACATGATTTGATTATTTAGCAATTTATTTCTTTATACACCTTGAATTCAATTTATTTGATGCTATTAAAATGGTGGTATGTTTTAGGGTTCTTACGTAATAACCATTAGGGATATACAAAACTGTAAAGATGTTGGAAGTAAGGATTATTCTTTCTTTCCAAACGGTCCAAACTGTACCGAGTGTAATACGATTCTGGAGTTGAGGATGCCGTTTGATGATCAAGTTTGGGTCAGTATAAAAATGTGGTTAAACAAATTATATTTTTTTATTATTTCGCTTCATATTTTTATTGCATTTTAATGTTTTTTCTAACTTATTTTTGTATTAATTTGTATGTGTCGACAATCATTGTTTAGTTTTATTTTGCTGCAGTCACTATTAAATCGTTTTACATCCTGAATTTGTCAATTAATAACAATTTATAACCACAGTCAAATAACAAAAATGTTCTTGATTTTTCCATAGCAATCCTCAATAAATATGAATCAGTCAATATTTTCAAAAATCTTGTACAATAACTTATTTACTGGGAGGGCAAGACATAAAATCATATAATTTTATAATCTGCGTAAGGTTATATTGAGTTATAACTTTTTGACTATCTAGGATTAACTATGCTTATACACATAAAAATTAGTTAACTTGTAATCTATTTTATATTAAATACCTTGGTAATTTTTATTGAACGAATTGTCTCAACACTTTTAACTGCGTTCAATATTTATTAAATCTATACAAATTATTATTTTTGAGTCTGCTAAATGTCTAAGACATGAATTACGTGAAATTGTATACTAATAGTTTTTTAGTAACGGTACTTGTTATTTCACAGACTATTTCAAAATTCTCGTCGGATAGTTTAAGATTAGTTTTTGTGCTTTAATAAAACTAATTTTTATCATTCCATTACTTGTATGTCTTTAAATATTTTTATCTACATGAATGTACTCGTATATGTTAGCAAACATTTATTCATTCTTGCGAGTGCAAAAATACTATGCAAAAAATGTATAAATGTTAGAGTTTGTGGTGCCTAATCGTCAGATATATTACTAGAAATAAATTTCAGTTATATCTTTATTTATTTAAGATGAAAATTATTTTAAAATATTGGCTCACTTTAAGTTAATAAATAGTATTTTAGAAACACTACAGGAATAATGATGTTCGTTTTTCCATCTCACATTTAATGACACATCGTTCACAACAGTCGTAATTAGAACAAATTAAATAACAAAAATCAAGTGCAATCACTTAGAAACATCAATTATACTTTGAGATTCCACTAGTTAGCCGTAAACAAAACTGTTAAATTATGAAGGAAAGTCATAATTAAGCAGTTTAAGCAATGGCTTTATTCAAACTAAAACCAATTTAAATATTGAACTTGCTTATTTAATGTTATGGAAATCAATATATATTCGGTTACCATCGTTGTTTCGTGTTTAATTACTACTTATTATTGTTGTTATACCTTAATAATCTGCTGTGTGGTATATAGTTAATGAAATTATATAGTGCGCTTATGAGTGTTTTAGAATAAACTTCAACAGGGTTCCTTAAATTTAATTGCCTTAAAGCTTTTTTTGCAAATAAATCAAAAATTCCACAAAGGCGTATTTTCCAACCAACGTTTACTATCAAATTATTTATTTAAGGCACTTTATAAACATTAATATTATTATGTTTCTAACATTCCTTACTGATTACAGGGAATTCACAATGTAGATATTTGGGTAAATGGAGGATGGAAACTGTTGGGGAAAACCAACTTCACCAAAGGGTGTTCAGATACTACAGAAGCTTTCCCCGAATTCTTTGGTCTGTTTGAAGCCTACAATATTACCTTGTGTCCAGTGCCTAAGGTAAATTGTACGTGCAACATAGAATTCAGTTTGCACATGCCTTCCTTTGATAATTACTCAATAATAAAAAGTAGTACGCTCTGTTTTTACATGCTCCTTTAAAAATTAGATTTTATTGAACACTGATAACAAATATCTAAATTAACAGTGAAATATCTTAAGTAAAGCATGTATTTAGCTCAATGCAGACAGACTATGTTCTACCCATGTGTGAGAGAAAATAAAATGTTCATCTTAATCATTACACGAAAAAGATTACAACATTAAGAGTCGCCATTTAAAGAATGGTTAGATATTTCTATGATTTTATTTTTTTATTGAAGAGCAGTAAAAATATTTTGGAGAACTCGTGTAAACTAATGGGCGTCTTATCGCTTTCTTTGCACAGGACTAAGTCTGCTATTGACCAGGGACAGTACATGCGTAGGTTGAAGCGTGGGGAGGTGAGGGGGTTCAGAGCTTATCGCGAGGCAATAAGCTTTGCTTTCGAGAAAATAAGCGAATTATACCATTTTAGTCGAGTTTTCCTATTTAACTTTGGGAAAACTAGTTCAAGCATTGTATAGGCTCACCGACCAATTCCAAATTGTAAATAAAGTTTATCTTATATTAATTAAAGTAAATAATTTCGGTTGACAGAGTTTGAAATAACATAAGCTATTAAACACAGGGCTGAATCCAAGAATATACATTTTGAGCCAAGAGCAAATTATATTAAATTGCGTTTATAAGGAATAAGATTTGCCAGCAATGAGATTTTGTAACAGAATAGAGAACTTATAAAAAATCATTAATTTTTGTGTGCACTGTTTTATTGCAAATCGAAAGTAATGCACGTTTTCAATTTCAATTAAAATCATAGTTTTTACCCTTTTATAGAGATAATTTATGTTCATTCACATGTACCCTAAGACGTCAAAATTGTGGTGCTACACAACATTTCAACCCTTCTCAAAACAGATAAGTTTAAGATAATTTGTATAATCTTATTCTGTAACTAAAACTTGCATTTATTTTATAAAACTGTATTCAAAACGTATTCATTTTCAGGGAAGATACAACCTTAAGGATTTCACCCTAAAGGAACTAAGAATGTCCAAATTCCCTAAACTACCGTACAGCAGATACCGGGATACTGTTGTCGCCTACAGAACGGGGAAGAGAGTTGGTTGCGTCATCGTCACCTTCAATATTTCATCAAGAACTCACTGAGAGTGTTTATTGTTATATTATATTGTTGTGAGTGGACAATATAGTTGAGTACATAATTCTTAATAAACCCCTTTTGTGACGTGTACTTTTCTGTTTTACCTGAGCAATTGTTATATAGAACTGATCACTCTACATAACGAAATTTTACATCCAAATGAAGAAGCGCGCATTCATTGTTGCTGCAATAACAGAACGGTCACTGATTAGACGCCAATCAGCTGTTCAAATAAAGGAGTTAGGCTAAGGTGAGCCATTACCATGCCATTGATATTTTGTCGCTTGCGTATGTCAGTTAGTAAAATTTCAGTATAATAATTTTGTCTTTACAGAATTAAATATCTACGGTAAACTAAGCCTTGGGCCTCGTAGTAAGATTGTCAAGTCCTGTCGATAAACGTAGGAAATTAATACGTTAGCTGTAATAAATTAATACTAATCTAGTCTTTTAATAGTTCACGGAGATAAATAGTTGTAAATACGTGTTCTACAACATTTAGCTCAAATACTGTAACCACAAATTGTTTCTGTAAATTGTACATAATTAGGCCGAGATATTATCTCGTAACAATTGCATCGTCTCTCATAAATTTCCTTACTAAACTTGTTAACTGTTCTATAAATAATTGAATCGGTAACTTTATGTCCTAATGTTTGTATATTATTTAGTTTTACTCAGAATAATGTAAAGGCAGTTGTCATGAAATTTATACCTACCATTGCCGTGAAAGTGCATACATTAATGCATTATGTTAATACTTCAATACACTTTACTATAATTATTGTAATTAATTAGTTTAAGTAAGAACAAACGTAATTAATTTTTTCTGTGTCAGAATAATTATGCTTTGTGTTTAAGACCAATATTATATATCATTGTAATTGGCAGATTCTGCGCTTTTTTAATGTACTTATGTTTATACATTAAACGTTTCTTTACATTTTACTGGCCGCTGTAAGCTAAATACGAGTATGTTAGACACACCAACAATAGTGACAGATGTTGCTGTTTTAGTCAGCTGGTTTCTTTTAAGTTAAGGTTGACATTGTTTTCATGATTGAAGATAAGTAGTGTTTACTGATTTCAATGAGCGGCAGAAAATGAATAAAACTGACTTTATGAAATTAAAGTTTCAATATTGGATTGCACGGACGATACAATCGACGGCTCGTGTGTGTCTTTTGGGTCCGCCCAGTTGGTGAGTAGACTTTACACTACTTATTACATCGTGCTCCCCTGGGAGGTCGGACTAACTCCGTCAATGTCATTGTGGAGCCTCTACCTATCGAACTAGGCCTAAATAACTGCATCAGGGTGGATCCAGTTCCGAACTTTGACAAATGGGACTCAACTTTAATTTAATGTCTAGCCATTATGTATTCATGTGAATTATTGTTTTGTAATTTTGTAGTTCAGGAATATGGTCATCATGATTTTGGCCACTGTAATTTTGTATTAGTAATCGGAGCGCTCCTACCGTAATAATTTTTAGTATTTTTATTTCAATTGGCCAACGAGTTAAGTTTAAGTTAAGTTAAATAAATATTTGTTTATTTAGTTTAAGACCTTAGCACTGTGAGAGAAATAGGCAATACAGAATGAAGTATGTGAAATATTGGTTTTAATTTCTAATTGCCTGATATTTAATTAGAGACCTTGCAACTTACTATTAGAAAATAATCAACCGAAATCTGTGGCTAATTTAAGTACCTAAGGCTTAGTGTCGTAAACCTAATAGTTCTTGCGTGCATGGTAGTGGTCTCGATTGAGCATACCTGAGGGCAGGAAACTGTTCCTTGTTGGAGACCTGCGACTATCACACCCCATCAACAAGGTGGCGCCCTTATTACCGAGCAAACCGTAACCATCTGGGTATCCGTCAATCTTAGTAGTCCTCTGTCACTGCGCAAGAACTTGGTTGTCCTGGCGCTCTACCAATACTCACGCCCTTCTCCACTGAGCGAGGCCGACAATATTGCTAACCCGCGAGGAGGGGTGGCACTTTCTTCACATATTGCATTTATTATTTTCCTTAAATAATTTGAGTTTCTTCCAGAATGTAAGACCCAGAAGGATATATCCATTTAGAGTATTTCTAAAAATATGTCAGGTATTTAGCTATAGAATTATTGTATAGTACATTTTTCATCTTTTATTGGCTGTGCGCTAGCAAACCCTATCAATTAAGAGGCTGGAAAATGTCAGTCTGTCTGTCTGCACTATATCTCAAGAACGAACTGACCTATAACATGAAACCTTCCATGAAGCTTAATTTCTATGCAAATAACATGGATTTCGATGATGGTGTGTGTTATCCAATAGATTTGGCTAAGCGTTAGCGAAAATTTTTACATCGTTCTTATAACCGTGATGACAAAGAGAAAACCTATTTATAAAAAAATAAATTTGTAAACAAACCGAGTGGAAACTTATGCAATTCTAACAAGCAAAATAGTAACGCATGTAGACTTCAAGAGATTTAGGACTTTTCAAAGTGACTTCATCCAAACCGGGTTACATTAAATGTGGTGTGGTGTACTCGTACCTTATTTAAAAGGAGGATAAGAAAACAAATCTCGCAGTGTTAAATGGATACTAAACGAATAAAACAACTGTTAACAACAAGGATTTAAACAAATATGAACAGGAGGAAATTAGTGAAAATTGTTTGCGGAATTGACTGTGTTGAATGGTAATAGTCAGAGCGAGTATAATAGTCACTTTATGTTTACGATAGTAGAGGTAATGGGATGTGCCGTAATATATATTACAGCACCTACCGTAAATTTGTTTGGATTGGACAGACTATTTTAGGGTTAAATATGGTCCTGACCCCCGCAATGTATCCACTACAGTTTCATTAGGAGTTAATAGAGTATACAGTGTAGAAGGAATATAGAGCATAGGTAAATGTAAGTGACCGTTGCCAATACACAGTGTCGTTTGGTTTATTATTATACCTAGTTAAGAGAATACAATAAAGCTATTTTTAACAAGCTCACGTTTGTAACTGCCCACTGCCACGTTGTATAAATTGAACAGGTTCAGGTTATTTACCCCATTGAGACCTTTAATTTGATGTAGGCCTACTACTCGACAAATGGTCGCTTTAAGATTTTCAGCTGACTTCTTGTGGGCCGCTCTATGAAATATGAAAAATAAAACATTTGTGTATAAAAGTAGATATTTATTTATGGTATAAATTTCAATGTTCCCAATATGACCTAGCCTATGACGGTTATTATTTTAATAATGCATAGCTTCAGCTATATTTTATATAAATCACCCACATGAAGGAACTTCCGGGACATTTATTGCATTTTCTCCGAGCCTGGCACCCCAAAACCACCATAATCTGAAAATATATAAATGTATACCTTGCAAACACTTTAACTACCGTTACGTGTAATAAATCCAAACTAAAATTTTCTATAGAGGCAGTATTTGCACACGAATTTGAAAAGGTCCCCAGTCAGTCTGAACCAATAAAACTTACCTGATCTAATTAAACTAACATAAAAATCTCGGCCATTCGGATTGTAGTAAAACTTTTAACTCGACTAATTCCCATTATAAACAAAAAAATTACAAACGATTTTCCTGTAAATTTAATTGTTTTTAGGGTAAAAATAGACAAACTGTATAGTAATGTTTTTCTGTAACTAAACAATGCATAGCAAAAATAATTTTTCATTAGTTGGTCTATTTTTGAAAAAGCAGAATAAAACTTACACAAAGGATAAGTCAAGCAAATGAAATTTTATATATTTGTTGGTTTAAGTCAATACTGTGTTCGAGTAACAAAGTAACAACAGTTACACATACTTTGATACGATGTGTAATGATCCAGAATTTGATTCAGACGCTTATGTTTACCGGTATGGAAACTGGATTCTTTCACTTTGACATAGTATAAATGAAGATTGATTATTGTTATCTGCGGACGAAACAACAAAAAGCTTATCTTATCCGGGTTTTCCAATTCAATGCAGACTTATTGTGTTGTTTGTACACAGACAACCTTTGTTTAAAAGTGTTTTTAATACTATCGTTCTATGTTAAACCAAGAAGATTAGTTTACCTTCTTTACTGTATTTACTTCTTTGCCTGTAAAAGACCGATTTTTTAAAATTCATTGACACTGCTAGAAATAACACGATCATTATATCGGCTAATGTTAATAATTGTATGCACAACATGTACTAGGTGGCTCTGTCTGATTACAAAAGCAGACGTACCCTGTAATAATAATCAGCTTTAGTTCCACCGCAGATATTTACAATGTTTTCTAATGCTGTTACCAGAGTGCCTGATAATAAAACTGTGCTGTCTTGAATTTGTATAGTCTTTCTCTCTCCCCCATTACCAATCTTCGTTTATATTACTACCCACATCTTAAAGGGAAAAACTAAGGTGGAATAAAAAATAAAAAAAGGTGGAAATACTAGATTAAAGAATTATTTTGACGTTGATAAATACAATACTGCCCCGTTTACATTATTTAACTTCCACATATTAAATGGGTGGACAGATAGAAAATCTGAACAGGAAACAGGAACATTCAGCGTAGCTTTAAAGGACAGCCCCAGGCCTAAAGAGTTAAATGTTTTCTACAGTCTAGGAAAATTTATTTACGAAGAGTTTAGTCCTATCTGTATCAATTCGACTGACAAGCCACGTGTAAGTCAAATCGATACACATGCTAAAGCCTGTTTTTATCTGTCTGATTTAGACACATTTACATTAGAAACACATTACACGCATGATAGTTTGGGGTTTTGGGACCACAGGACTGCAGTGGGACGCAGATATAGCGAATGTTGCCAAAATTGTTGTTTCATGAATTTAACATTTGCTGCTTACTAAATAACTTTTTAACACCTGTCCAGTGTACAAGGATACTATTTATTCACCTGTGGAGATTGTAGCTGTAAAGAGATACTTGCACCTCACTTACTACTAAAGGAGAATAATAGTGATCAAAGTGATCACTTTAGAATCTGACCATGGTTCCCTAAATTACATGAGAAACGAAGCAAACGAGGGCCGTGTTCAGACCAAGATAAAGTGAAGTATAGACCCCTATCTAAGTTATTGGTATGCGTTACTAATGACATCAGGCTAATAATGTTGCCTTGCTTGAAAAAGGTAATCAAATATATCAAAGTCTTCAAAAGTCAAATTGATACAAATGAGCTGGTGATGCAATCTACGGGCATATCATTTCATACTCAGCCCGTGAGACATCGATTGTAACAACTAATTACGGGATTAATAATAAATATTAATAGGAATAATATAAATAGGATTAATCAATACTACATTTAAGCTAAGACCTTACATGAAACAATTTTATAATTGTAAAGTATCTGAGCAATAGGTAATAGTAATATAATAATAATATGATTTATTATTGCTGTCAGACAATTACAATGAATTGGATATCAAAGGTCAATTATTAATTTAAAATAAGCTAAAATTTATCACTTACTCATCCACTCAGACATAAACAGGTGCATTCATTCAGTTTCTATCTGCTCGCCAATTACCTCCCTTTTTGACACCACGTTATTATCAATCTCCGAAATAATTTGTCTCCCAGTTATATGCCAGGAACTCGCTCACACTATAAAAAGCCTTTGATGCTATGAATTCGTTTGAGGCGAGTCTTAGGTACCTTGAGCATTTCTTGAATTTTGAGTGAGTTGGACAGACTATATTACAACACTAACATGACAAGTGTTCGAACGCTACCGTCCAGTAGCCTCTTGTGTTGTGACTGTGAATGTCTCGGTCCCATGTTAAGGCACATTTAGACAAGCAAAATGACACAGTTTCAAGGATGTAGAAGCAGTTTAAAGTCAATGTCTGCAACTCGTTGAACGCAGGTCTTCACGACTCTTCTTTCGGTTATTATTCTGACAGCCTTTTTTGGAGTCGAAATAACATTAAAGGTAGGCTGATGCATGTATTAAAATTATTCACTTGGGGTTGAAAGTGTTAGGTACATATTGCTTCGTACAATTCGTTTAGTTTTCTCCAAAATAATCAGACATAGGGTCCAAAAACGACCCGCACCAAGTTACCTAATGCCAGAGCCAGAGTCAGTTCCATTACTAACTCCATATTTGACCACTTTTGTAGCGTGCAAACTGTTCATAGCAGGAACTGCGCTATCTGGCCATCGATAAAACACAATCACCTGTGTATAGCGTTTCCGTGCCAACATGCATAGGATAAAACCGTAGCCGTGGTGTATCAAATAACACAATGACACCAAAATACATATAGTAACGTAAAGCAGCTGTTACTTAAATTCTTTTCACATACTGTGTGACTTCTAATTTTGTGTTAGAACTGTGGAACACTATGTCCAACAACTTCATACATAGGCACGTTACATGGAAAGTAGTTGCTCTCAATTAACATCATGAGTTCAGGCAGTTTGCTTTAAGATCTTCAATGTAAACTTTGCAGCAAGCCAAGCAACAAACTAGTCTGCAGACTGTATGCCGACACAGTTCGTCGGACTTAGATTTGCAGAGAACTTAGCTGTAACTTATGTTTGACTTATATTGAACAATGTGGAAAGAATGGGACACGGTTATACCAAAGGAGGTCTTGGTAAAATGGTGAACTCGGAAATTTCTTAAAGAAAGTTCGAATATAGTATAAACTTATTATCGGACCTCAGATTAGAACGAGGCACAGATTTCAGAAGGTTTACAAAAATACCTCCTACAGATTGAGATTCTATTACTTTCGTTAGACGAACGATAACTAAATAATTCACGCGCTTCAGAGCTTCCATTTCAGCCAAAATTCAACTTCCTCTCAGGTACCTAGCAAGTAATGATTTAATTTTGAGTTTAGCTCCAGTTCACCTCCCTTTAATTGCAGCGTCTGGCATCTGAAACTGTCTCAAACTTGACTTCTGGAATCTGGAGTCATTTTCGTCTGAAGAGATCCCAATCTCATTACAGACATTCGTTCAAACGGAAATCTGTAATAGTGACGAGTAGAGAGTACATAATGTACTATTTCTAAGTGTAAGAGTTGCTCACGATATGACAGAGAGCTTCCTCCCATTGTCATCTAGACAGTCCATTCCTCACGGTCTGGACGTTCATTTCCTCTTAGTGTCCTCCAGATTTGCAGTATGTATAATCCTAAAAATAAATATTCTAGTTATTTAAAGTTATATGTAAGACTTAATCAGTTTATAAAAGTATATTATTTGACAACCGTATGTCTACGTCCTGTGCCCGTTTGTTTAAAATACAACTTTAAATTACTGCTTCCAATAGCTTTTTATTACAATAAAAATAATCCTTCACAAAAATTATGCGTTCGTATTCTTTCTGCCCTGTGTCCTATATCATAGATGGGATGTCTTTCCTGAGATATCAGCATTCTAAAAATTATTTACCCCTTCATTTGTATTTACTATGTGTTTATAAACATCGTAAATTGTACTTCTGATTTACCACAACAATATTTTTTTAAAGTACTTAGTTGAGTTTTTTAACACAAATTTTCAAAAATATTTCTGTAAAAAGTTATATTTTTATTAGCAAACAAGACACTTAAAAGCTTTAACCTTATTTATAAGCTATAAAATCCCGCTTTTAGGACATCGGTATTAGCTCATAACTTAACGATGATAATTTAGTCATTCCTTGTCACCCATTATCAACTCCGGTTGCAACACTATATAACAAATATATATTATTAAATAAATAAATAAATTTTACTACTACTATAGCAATAAAATATTTCCATAGTTTTATGTATTGAAATATTCTTTTACTTTAATACAAGAGTAGGCCCATTACTGTTGACATTAAAGAACTTAACTTCTTTTAACTCTCATGATTCCAACGCACTTTAACTATTACTCGTAATATTTATCTCTACATATTATAATACTTAATTATTGCAATTTTCTGCATCGTTCGTCTTATAGCAGATTCAGTTCCAAACGTTACATTTGCCCAGATCGCATGTCTCACTCGTATATTTTAATTGTTAACAAAGTGTTCTTTATTATCGTTCAGCCTCATATCCGCAGTGTTGCTGTATACTACTCGAAACGGCTTTTATCTACAAAACCTATCGAGGTAAAAAAATAAGTAAGAACAAATGTTTTTGTAAACTACCACACATTCTAAAATATTTTCTTCGATTTGCTTTATAATACGTAATAACATAAATATAACTATTCCTTTCTCGATCCTCCAATAACAGCAGATAAAAAACGGCCAGGAACTTAAAAATTGTTCGATTATTAAGTTGTCTAAAATTACATATTTCTTTTAAACAATGTATCATTTGAATCTGAGGTAAAATAGTGGACAAAAATGTAAACGGTCGCTATTTTGAAACTTTTCGTAGGCCGATACTGGTAAAAGAACTCAACCAACTCTATTATGCAAAATCTGCCTCTGCACCAAGTTTAATTTAAGTTTATGAAAATTCCAGCAGATATCGTGTATATAAGCATACATTTTGCAATATATAAACACATACCTCGATGTGTGTGTGTGTGTGTGTGTGTGTGTGTGTGTGTGAGTGTGTGTGTGTGTGTGTGCGTGCGTGCGTGCGTGCGTGCGTGCGTGCGTGCGTGTGTGTATGTATTTACATTTTCTGGCTATGGCGGTTTTTGGTCCTGGGGGTCATAATAGGAGGGAATGCAACAAATCTCCCGTAAATGACAAATAGGGTAATATTTATTATTCCACAGATTTAAAAAATAATTTTTCTGGCATCTTAGGAACCTAAATAATTTAATTTTCCATCTTTAGACTGTTTCATCCATATCATATGCAGTAAATAAAGTAATTTTATCGGGCATTAGTGTTTAATTTTAAGAATTTCCTCTTCTTGTATTCATAGTTTTTTCTAGTCACTTCCTGGACGCCATTACGAACAGGAATGAGATGAATAAATACAGGATATCTGATGCTCGTCACCGTGATTAAGACTGGCTTGATTACACAGACAAATTGAGATTCGGAACGTTGCGCTGCAGATCCTGCCTTGATTTACTCAACCTTGATCAGATTTTCATATTAAGCAATATCTATAGTTTGCCACGAGAGTATTGAGAGATTACTAACTTATAGTAAATTATTCAAGATAGTTTGAGAAACAAACATTTTATATACTATCTCGAGTGTATAACTTCACCACTATTATTTTGCCCGTGTTGTAAAATTTCGTTTATTATTATGTCAATTAGTTTATACATTTCACAACCACTATTATATTATTATATTTTACAGTATAATGAATAATATAATGTTCGCCAAATGTAGCAGTATCTCGACCACTATTCTGTCACCAGTTTATCAATTTCTGGTGCTTTAAATTGATAAACTCAAGTATACACTCCGCCAAAATATCCTTCGACAACTAATGAAGTCCACCTGTGCAAGCCGTATCTCGACCACTATTCTGTCACCAGTTTATCAATTTCTGGTGCTTTAAATTGATAAACTCAAGTATACACTCCGCCAAATATCCTTCGACCACTATGAAGTCCACCTGTGCAAGCCGTATCTCGACCACTATTCTGTCACCAGTTTATCAATTTCTGGTGCTTTAAATTGATAAACTCAAGTATACACTCCGCCAAATATCCTTCGACCAACTATGAAGTCCACCTGTGCAAGCCGTATCTCGACCACTATTCTGTCACCAGTTTATCAATTTCTGGTGCTTTAAATTGATAAACTCAAGTATCCACTCCGCCAAATATCCTTCAACCACTATGAAGTCCACCTGTGCAAGCCGTATCTCGACCACTATTATACCAAATATTTTAATTTCTTAATCACTATTATTTTGTTATATTCATATTTATTAATAAAATCTCCACCAAATATAGCCGTATATGTCTACCTGTATAGCAGCATCTCAATTATTAATATGATTTAGGAATCAAGAAGTTTATTTGTCATGTAGACAACGATGCATTGGCATCGTCACTATTAACATTAAGAGGACTATAGTACTGTATAAGTTTAAAAGACTAACAATAATACACACTACTGACAAATAGGAAATAATTACACTGCTAAATTTAGAAATACATACAAAAATCGTATATGCAATGTGTTAAAATTAAAAAAATAGTTTTTTTTTGTACATTTTTGAAGAACCATTTACTTTATGTCAACCACTATAATATTCGTACTATTATAGTATTAAATATATTACTATATTTCATTCTTCATCGACTATTAAGTTCCAATCTTTATAATACTTATACGCCGTCTAATAGTTATATTATACGCTCGTTGTGGCACAATACCAGCTTATATATTGCCCATACGTGTAACCGTATACCATCTAACATAATACCTGCTCTGGGTGCAGTACATACACCACTTTTATATCACTATCGGTAACTGAATATTGATTAATATTATAATATTGTAATTTACTATACTAGTTTCCGTCCTATGTAACCAGTACATGTAATATTACCATATTGTCCACTTGTGACCTAGTAGCTCAATTACCATATTGCCCATCCAGTGTAGTAGGAAATTGATTGATATAATGGACAACCTGTGTAGCAATAATAGTAGCTTCAATTACAGTAGTTTATATATTTTATGTTAATTTAATTGCTATTAACACTTCTAAACTAACTACCCTATGTAGATAATTGACCAATATAATTTTCAATATGTTTAGTAATATATTGGCTATTGTAATATCTACAGTGTGTAACACTATATGTTATATAGGTTATAAAGATTTTTAATTTATTTTGTTTTAATACAAAGAAACCTAAATCCTGCAATTAATAAGGATATTATGACCACAGTTCACCAATGTAGTGTTATAATCAGATATTAGAGCAGCTAAGATTAAAACAGCTGATTTCACATAGTCAGAGTGGATATTGACTAATACTAGATTTTTTTAACCCGCATTATATCCCTTATTTATTAACCGATTTTCTTCAGTTGGTATCATTGGATTTGAAATTAAATTGCCTAACCCAAATTTAATAATTGAGACTTTTTTATTATATGGCAATTTTGATATATGTAGGCTTAAAGTTTTTAGGAATCCGCCATTTTGGAAAGCTTCAAAAAATTTGTTTTTTTATTTAATTAGGCCTTTAAGTTATAAAACTCCATACCAAATCTCACCTCGTTAAAACAACTTGTACTCGAATTAAAGATGCTCAAGTTAAAAATCACAATGAGAGCTATCTTGTGCTTATCGGGTAATTATTGAGTTTTTGAAGGTTTAAATGTGACATTTTGGTTTATTTTTCGGCCAGAAATAATACCATGTCAGTTGATGTATATTTCTTTATAACTCCAACACTATGTAGCGGTATGTGTATTAAAATGTGAATCGCGTATAGCATTATCCCACCTATTATTATGTCCATTCGCTGTAGCTACACTCCGAGCACTACAATACGTACTACATCAGTTGCAGTACCTCGACTACTATGATGTTAACAGTATCTAGACTACTACTAGGTCTGTCTGTGTGTCTATTGTTGTATTGTAAGTCATGTGTAGCACTATATCTACTACTGTGATGTCCACCTGTTTGGGAGAATAACAATCACTGAAGTATTCAATTATGTATATCAATGTACGTATCTACTACTTCTAGATCATGTGAAGCAGTATAGGTATCTATATGTTTATAAAAGTATTGTTCTATGGAATCTCTACTTGTATATAGCAGCATATCTACTACTGTGGCAGTATATATACCTGTTTTAGAGTATATTGCCCAATGCAATCTCCAGTTGAATACAATTATTTCTGTCATGTATATCTTGTGTAGCAGGAAATAATTCACTATAAAGATTGCTATAGCAGTATTTGTGCTGATTTCCGTCTTTGCACTTTTTGGCCTTATACAATATTACTTTAATAGTTCTTTCTGTGCAGTCAGTTTTATGAAAGGAACTACCACGTAAAAGCATTTACAGTATCAATATATAATCATTAGACAGTGAGGAAATACCCCTAAAGTATTCACGGTTTATATCTGTACTATCAGTTACCTGTGCCTTCACATGCAATTTCATATGGTTTTACACCAGTGTGAGCACCTCTGGTTAAGTGTAATATATTTCCAACGCCAATTTTGAGTATGCCTTCTTGCCACGATCAAGATAATATATATAAAAAGGTGTAAATTTATGGCATTTGTAATTTACTCCGGACTTGATCAGTTTTATAAGTCTTGAAATGTATAGTAAAAGTTACACTAATTTGTCTTGTATATCTGCAATGCTATCAGTTACCCGCTGCTTTTCACGCAATAGCACGTGTATGACTACTGCTGGTTTGAGAGAATTATATTTCCGATGCAAACTTTGAGTTACTTTGTTAACATGGCTATGATAATTACTTGGGTCTTTGAATTTTTTTGTTAGATAGTTGATTTTTCTTTGTTTCCCATCCAAAAAATTTCTATACATACGTATAATGAAAACTTAATTTTGACAAAAGGCAAATAAGATGGATTTTATAACATTCTTTAAATAAACTTACATAGTAAAAGTTAGATAGTAACTTTTCCTTTTATATCTAATATTTAATACTTGCTAAACATTTACAGTTAAAGTACATTAACAATGGCACTATTTATTTGCTTGTTTCTTTACAAAATGGGCAATATTTTGTAAAATTTAGAACTGGAATTGGTACATTAAAAAACACAGCCTAGCGAACTTTTATCAAGCATAATTCTTGCCGATTGCTTCAAAGTGAGTCTTCACTGTCAAATTCTGACCATCTTATGTTTTAGGACATTTTATAATGTAGGTTAATACTTACCTAATCGCTGAAATCTAAAAACGTCGTGAAAACTAATGGTTACTCCTTAGAGACTGTTCACAGTATAAATGTAAACAAGTTGAATATTGGTTAAATTAATTAAACAGATGGTTGTGCTGTCATAAAGCAATGTTTACACACAACAGTTTATTACATTTTGCAGGCTCTTTCAGTACATATTTCACAACTTTAAAGACCAATATGGGGTTTATTGTTTTAAATACCAGTGGGGCGTAGCTCGGTAGGATTTTCGAAATACTGATAGGCCTATATTCATTAAAAGTAAGTAAGAATTGTACATGTAGTAAAAATCCAGTACAGTCGGGTGAATAATTTGCGCGTGAAAGCAAACAAAAAAAACAAAGGCACTTTCAAATTTATAATATCATTAGGATTAGAATATACTGATACATAACATAAGAATAGGATATCAGGCTGTACTCCAATGAGTTTTATATTTTCTTTTTAAAATTGAAAAACCTGAAACAAAAACTGAGAACGCAAAGTACTAGAATAACATCTTGTCATACTAACAATGTTTTACTACATTATATAGTTACAACTCATGAGATATTGTTTTCCTATAGGTGGAAGAGCTTTGTAATCGAACAAATAATATCACTCCTCACTTTGTATCCATACATTTTAATATCAATTATATCAAGAATCTCTTATGCAATTATAAACAGCAAGTATGTTTCAAGCGTGCGTGAGAGTGGAAGTGACTCTGCATGCCGCAGTGTTACCGTACTTTTTACCACTTAGTTGCATTACGAATGTGTTTATGTGATGAGATATCTGACAGCATAATTACGCAGTGTCGTTCGCATTTATAGACACCACTACTCATCAACAAAACAAACAGTACATGGTCCAGTAAACGAAGCAATTAATTACAGAGGGGAATTTACATATGATTAACGACCCACTGTATGTGGCTAATACCTCAGGATCTATCAACATATATAGTTGACGGCTTCTGTCACCGGTATTAGACATTTGTTATGTTTTTAGACAAAGGTATTATATCGTATTATTATTTTATAGACTGGATTTTAGCGAAGCTCTCTATCATTTGAGGGGCTGGAGTATTTAATCTCTGTCTCTTAGTGCACGCGATAGCTCGAGAATGAATTGACCTAAAGCAACTTTCTAACATATGTGATGAGGTTACTTTGTTTGCTTGGTCGGTAAGTCTTTTGTTACGTTTTTTTGAGTCTTTTAATGTTCCGTTGCATTAATTTATTTGCATATGGACATAACATATTTCGATGTATGTATTTAGCTGAGCATTAGCAAATACTCCAACTAAGGGTGATATCTCAACAATTAAATGAGTTATAGATTTGAAATTATGCATGCAACCTCAGCGAGTCCTAGTTTTGATGTAATAATAATGTTACTGTTATTTTATTTAAATCAAATAAAAATGAATAAAGAATAAAATTCAATACAAATATGGCCAACATAAAGAACCTTGACCTTTCAATATAAATGTATGTTTAATTCACTACATAATAAGTGAAACAAGGACACACTACTCGACTTTGAACTATGCATCTCTTGTTTCACTTATATGATAGCCCTTACAATTGAGAGTGTCAAATTCAGCAATACATATACATACTGGGGAAACCGAGTCCACGCTAAAGGATCGTGTAAAATTCAGTAAGACCTGTATATTCTAGGGAGACCAAGTCCACGCTAAGGTATCGTGTCAGTTCAGTAAGAACTATGTACTCTGAGAAGACCAAGTCCACGCTAAAGGATCGTGTCAAATTCAGTAAGACCTATGTACTCTGGGGAGACTAACACAACGATAAGAGATCGTGTCAGTTCAGTAAGGACTATATACTCTGGGGAGACCAAGTCCACGCTAAGGGATCATGTCAAATTCAGTAAGAAATATATACTCTGGGGAGAACAAATCCACGATAAGGGATCGTGTCAAATTCAGTAAGAACTATATACTCTGGGGAGACCAAGTCCACGATAAGAGATCGTGTCAGTCCAGTAAGAACTATACACTCTGAGGAGACCAAGTCCAAGATAAGAGATCGTGTCAGTCCAGTAAGAACTATACACTCTGAGGAGACCAAGTCCACGGTAAGAGATCGTGTCAGTCCAGTAAAAACTATATACTCTGGGGAGACCAAGTCCACGATAAGAGATCGCGTCAGTCCAGTAAGAACTATACACTCTGAGGAGACCAAGTCCATGGTAAGGGATCGTAACAAATCACCTAACGAGTATATGATGTCACTGGCTTATTGTGTTCCATACTTAAAGCCGACTAACAGCCGGTTATCCATTGAGGAAAGTACCACCTTTTCAACAATTTAACAAATTCAGACACTCCATTTAACATTTATTCTTGTGGGTATGAAGTTGTCCTTCATCCGTACTTAACTAATCCTGCGCCACTGACCACCTAACACAGTATAATCCGCAACAGATAGAAAAATTAAATTATATTAATCTATAATATTAATCTTTTAATATCAAACACTCGTATAATTTATACTACTACTAATAAAATCCGTTACATCAACTAAAACAAATTAATAAACATTACACAATTTATTACGATCCATACTACAGTATATCTACCCTGATGGTGTGTTGGGCAGATTCTCCAAGATAATTAACAGTGTTTTTTTTTTACAAATCAACGTCAAAAACAATGTTTAATTAAAACCAATTAAATGTAGTGTTTAACAAATATATTGGTAAATATGCTGTACAGAAGACAAATTTATCACTCAGAAAAGTAAATAAATAAATTGTTCACTTACATAAGGAAATATGAATTTGAAACATAAAACGAATCGCTCATATTACGTCTCGTTTTAAATTAGGCGCCAAAAGGCTTTGTCGCTGCTGCCTCGTATCAGTATTATTGAACATTGAGAGAGTTTCAAAATAACCGCAGTGAACTACAAAGACTTCACGTGATAATAACGTGCGTTATAGAAGAAGTGAGGATGTGTTTACCTCCAGCTTTGAGGATGAAGTTTAATAAAGACGTTTTAAAAATGAATGTATTATCAAGCACCATAAAGATGCTAAAAACAGTAAATTTATTTTCAAAATATATATGAAACCCCGATCGATAATCTATATGATTGTATGTCTAAATGTGATAAAGAGCTGCTTAATAATGTCGATCAATAAGATAGTGATGACACAGATGCAGACTAAAAATTTAACAAAGAAACACAAGACAAGAGGGATAACTTTGTAATTTTGAGTTATTTCTCAGTGTTTGAAGTTACTTCCAGTTTATTTTCAAAGAAAAAGTATATTACGTACTCTCTTATTAGCTTTATAACAATTCAACTGTCGTTTCTTATGTAAAGGTATTCAATATAATATGTAAAACGCCTATGTTGCATTTGCAGTATAAGTATAGTAAGCTAAATGTGTTCGGTTTTTTAATACACATAACAATAGAAGTCACAAAACATTTATCAAAGAATCTACGGAAGTTTACCTAGGAAGTTATTTCAAAGTGTCCTAAGGTAAGCCACGAGAAATCGCACGTTTGCCAGAACATTGGAAACCGGATTATAATTATTTGGCTAAAACGTTTGACATGTTGGCTTGAAGCTTACGTATGTTTAACGGAGAAATTTGATTCAACATATTCAAGTTTATAATTTTGTGAAATCGGAAAATTTGAAATAAAACAACAACAAAGGTTTGATGCTCTAAGGGTAATTTACACGTTCCACTCAGTTGCTCACATCGCTTTGTATTATAAACAGCTGCCAGTAAACTTAGATTTTGTATAAAATCATTTAAACGTAAATTTTTGTAACATATAACGTAAACAAAGAGACAATTTTTCCAGTACTCACCTCCTTTATAAGCAGCTCCGAAATTGAAAACAATTGACTTGCATTAAAAAAAAAATAATCTGAAACCTATGAGCAATTAAGGGAGCAGAACATACTCACTACTTGCTTATATGTAGAAACCTAGCATTTAACTGTCAACAGATCACCATGTGTAAGGTTTCTGAAAGTTATATACATGTTCAGACGCGTCATGTTATCAGCTTTCCATTAAAGCCATTAGGCGTAAATACTCTACTGTCCGACGTTTACATAACTAAACAATTGTAATTATAAAGTGTGAAGAGCATAAAGCAGGCGATGTGTTCGGTGGCAATGACAGTCTCAGACTACACAGTGCGGCAACATTGGACTGTAACCTCGGCTACTCCTCTTCTGCTCAACCCTAGCCGCTCTCCGCTTCAGGTTTTTTTTACTTTTAAAGCTACGCGCCCACTGGGTCGGTACGGTCGGTAAGGGATTTTTCAAAAGTTAAAAAACATTTAATTAAATGAGCATGCGCCCACTGCGTCGTCACGGCCGTCCGATAGAAAGTCCGGAGCTACGAACTGTAGGACACTTCGGGACGGACGGTCGGTTCGGCATTTTCAGCCGTCTACGCAGTCTGCTCTCTGTTGTGCTCGTGGTCAGTTGAAATCCTAAACGCAACAACGATGGATGTTGGTACACTGAGCGTGCTTGTTAAAGAATATGAAGAACTATACAATATTAGACACCCGGAATATTTTAACAATGTGAAAGGAGGAAAGGTCTGGGAAGAAATGGGAGCTACGATGAAACTACCAGGTTTTTTAAATTTTCTTAATACATTAGGATGTCAATTATCAGTTCTAAGTTGATAGGCATTAGTCTTTTCTCTATATAAATCCGCTTCTAGCATCAGTAATAGTGTTTCAAACTTAGCGTACTGAAGTACTCTTCCACTAGATCTGGAGGAAAAAGTGTGAAATTCACCACAAATCAATATTTTTCAGTTAATGTTATGAACCCAAAACCTTCTTTTTCCTATTTTAACATCCTCCTCTTCATCCATAAAAAACGCACTCTACCACAATTTCCTCCTCCACATCCATCTTTCAACAGATCCTCTCCCAAATCGACTTCTGTTTTGGCGGAAGGCGGATGGAGGCAAGTGCGGAACGCCCGATCCAGTGCGCGCACCCCCTCTAAAAATGTTGTGACGGCCGTACCGACCCAGTGGGCGCGTAGCTTAATTCAACTATAAATCATGTCGTTGTCCGTCCGTCTATCGCGAAAAGATATCCTAAAGACTTGAAAATTAGGACATATGTTCCTCTGGGTCCAAAGAAGGAATTTATGGATTTTAGTGTGAAACTAGGGAAAGAGCATTCCGTCCGTTTGGCAGTCTTTGTGGGTATTTCCTCTTTCATTACGTTCTGTCGGATCTTTTAATACTGCTTTGGTTTATTTTCAATATAATATTGTATATGAACAATTATTATACTTATTTATGTGTTGTTTGAATTGAATTTAAAAAGCCCCATTTCATAAAAACATGATTCAATTATATTTAAAAAAATAACTCGTAATTTATTGTTGCACATTATGCTCAATAACTTATATATGTATCGGTGGTTCTCGTTGACGATATAGTGTTGATAGCAGATCGAGAAAGACGTATTTCCGATATACTAGCACGCTTTAACTTGCAATGATCTATAAGAAACCATGTAACATTCGATTGATAACTAACTCACCAAGATATATTATACGGTAGAGTTCCTATACTGGGCTGACAAGTTAAAGCAATTAACCACTGTGATCAATAGGGCATTGAGGAAGACATATCTCAAGTATCAAGGCTGGTGCAATGCGGGTTCAGGATGTATAGTCCAGTCAGTAATACTCATATATCGCGCTCCCTTCGAATATGTCAATAATTGATGGCTTGTGTCAGATGAGTTGACGAATCGAACCGAATAATTTAATTCTAGATTTACATGGATTGTTTTTTACAAAAGCATGTTGTTTAGTTCAATCTAAATTTAATTTCCTCTTAGAATTGTTAAAATGTAAAAATAGCTCATGCATAATGTCAACGAACGCAAATGAACTCATGTTTTAGGTTTAGCAATTTTAGCTTTTTTTACCTCTCTATTAAAGAACTCTTACTGATAAATATAATTGGTTTTGCGTGTTGATTATAGTTGATTTATTCACGAATTGAATGAACGCCAGTACACGTTGATAGCTTGTTTAACTGACGATCATTTCATTTTTACACGTTGCCCTTGCCAGATACAATGTTACAGTTTATAAAATAATCCCTACATGCCATGGCGGCTCTCTTTAAATAAAAATAAATAGATAAAAATGTCTACGTTCGATTTGAATTTAAGCTATGTAGTTCTCTTTTCTACGTTAATAAACGAGAACAATTATAAGCATTCGTCAATTGTCCTAAATTTAACAAGGGATTTAATAAACGTATGCTGTTTTATGAAAAAATACCATTACGTACTTTTTTACAACCTACTTTGCAAAACCAATACAACTGAATACATGAATATTATACAATAATAATACCTATACTCGGTAATTAAAATGACATTGAATACGTATATGCCACCACACCTGTGCTGGTAGTGGCATATACCACCTGACTATGACATTTTGACCTCAAATTTATTAGCGTTTTCTTTGGACCAACAGAAACCTGTGTATCAAGCTTCAAACCTCTAGGGCCACTCAATTAAGAGTTATCGTACAGACATACACAAAATAAAAGATTTGAAGAAGTTCGATCTTGTTTATTGATTCAGTGGTGTTTGGTACACCAAGAGTATAGTATAATTACAGTATATAGTTCTTGCATAAATAACGTTACACTGGAGGGCCGTGTTCCATGTTTTAAGTACTCTGATACACATCGAAACAACTTAAAGTGGAAGGGCTTCTCTCATTAACTAACGATAATATGCCAAATCCAGTTTTGATTCGAGAAGGATTTATTCCTTAATTCACCGATAGAGACCGTTCCATTATTCATCACCGATGATCCGCCGTGTCCCGGACTGGAAACCGGCATCTGATACACAATTCCAATGTGTTGAGCTCTACTAGTTAATTAATGCTCATAATGTATGGAGTATTTTACATCACAAATCGCCAATCGATACAACACTATGGTTTATGACAATCGACTATTTACACAGGTACACTAATGTTCTGTGCTTAAAATGTAATCTTCTCTTCTTAAAGTTACTTAGGTTAGGAAATCCTTTTCATCGTGATTAATCAAAGCAACGGTTTTTCTTAATTCAAACCGGACAAATTATTTAGAGACATTGTTAGTGTCCAATGCAAAATTACATTACTTTGCACAAAAGCATTAGGCTATCCAGCCTAATACATAATGCAATATCCATACAAATTTTTGGTATATCGGTTTTCGAGTTATAGTAAAACATCTTTTTCCGGATCAACCGATGACAGGTACTTGTAATTTTAAAGCTATAAATAAATTGTCTTTGTTTCATTCATTTAAGTTCATCAGTCAAAATTAATACTAAAATTAAAAATTTCCACATGTAAATCAAATACTGCACTTTGCAAAACAACATTGTAGTGTACCTTGATTGAATTTCAAATAGAATAAACTAAATCTCTAAGGTTAAGTTTAGCCACATATAATTAATTTATAATTGTTTTAAATCTAAAAAATTTGTCTTAAATCTTAAAATAAAAAAAATCCATGTGACAAAGTAATACTAACTCTTTTACAAACAATTAAACTAATCTTCAAACACTTCTACTGGCTTACACACAAGATAAACTCAGTACAATATTTTTCTTGAAATAAAAATCAGCATATGAATAACTCTATATATGTGAGAACCAAATCTTAAATCAACTATTAACACCAATTTCGACATATTATCCCATCAATATTAGATATATTTTATCAAAAGCTACTATAGTTTTTGCTCATTTAAACATGTCCAGCACCTGAGATTGCTTCAATAAATAAACTGAATTTCCAAAAGTTTAAAATTACATATCTTGGAAATCAAACACAAGCATTTTGTCCAAATTCTACAATAAGGAAAGTTATATGTTTTTTTATAATCTGAAATGTGCAAAACTGCACAAAATTTTCCATAAGACAATACAATCTTAGCCGATCTGCGGTGTTGCCGGCTGATTTTCGCAGTTCTGACTGCTTTTTTTCTACACCATAGTTTCCTTGTTACAACCCGATACCAAGCGAAGGTGACTGCATCCAGAATTATGAACTTTTCAATTTTCCCGTTTAGATATAATCCTAAATATTTCAAATTAGGTTATTTTTATTTCAAAATTTCTTGAAAACATTTTGTAAAATTTAACGTTATACCGATGTAGTGTTGAATAAATTCGTAAGTGAACTCTTCAAAATTTGGAAATTTGTTTTCCAATTCATTACAATGTATCCCTAAATGTACGAGCTTAAACATTTAATTCTATCTGATCCCTGTGTGTCTATATGTGTAGGCGTTATGTAACTTGTCGCGGTTAAGACTTCTCTGAAATAGAATGGGCTCTTCATTTATTATGGAGGTTTTTATACATCCCATTCATTGCACTAACAGATAAATAAGTTTGTCGCACTTTAGATTAGTTACGAAAATATTGTCCAGAATTTAAGGTAAAAATTCAAAATGAACTGTAATCATTTGTATTTGTCTTACTTTCTTCCTTTCTTATTTTACGTGCAAGAACTGTTAGTTTTCCATCTCGTTTTTACTCTGCAATTTCCATGCAGAATCATCCAAAAGTCCTTTTTTCAAAACTTTTCAATTCTACCGTCACACTATGAAATTCAATTCCACTTTTTGTAGGTTGTTGCTAGTAAAGTTCTTTAGAGGATGTAATTTTAAAGCAAAATGAGAATATACGTTTTAATCTTATATTCAATACTTAAGTTATATTTATATGTAATACAAATATAAGTTTTTTTTATTTCTATGTTATGTCTAAGTATGTGTTTTATCGTGGATTTTTTGAAACACTAATTCCCCATACTCGGGCATTGCAGAAGTATAAGCATTACATTACATTATTTTGTCTTTTTCCGTATTCAAGAGGCCAAATACTTTGCCTTTTTCCGTATTTGTCCACAATGTTATCTATAAAAACGCTTACGCTGGTTTATTTTGGATATTTGTTCTTCTTCTGGCGTATGGGTTGATATTTTAGAGGACAGCCTCAGTTAACTCTGTTGGAAGATTTTTTAAACTACAAAAAAGCTGTTATGGTGATGTATGGCCTCGTTGGATTGTCGAACAGAGAAAACCTTTTGACTTTGACTTTACTGTTTATATTTCCTGTCTCAATGTTTACATTAAAAAACCTGCAATATTTCCCTTCACATGCCTGTATTCCAGCGGAAATAGATATATACGCTCATTATTCCGTATCACCACATCAACATCTTCAAAAGGTTCATGTCATAAGTTGGTCTCAAAATATCCAATGATCTACCGCATAGTTTGAAGACTTCTTCAACAGAGGCATCTTCATAAAAAATGTAAAGTAGTACTTAGTAAAATATTGTTTTTATTCCGTGGACGAGCAATAGCTTATCAATAGAACGGAACTCCTGCGTCTGGGTCATTAAGTAATGCGTATTCAAGATCACTTTTAGTTTTAATGACATTTTTTTATGCTTTAAATTAATATACTAGGTAAAATTATTTATAACATATACTACTACAATTTAAATATTCATAGTTACAGACTAAAAACTATTTAATTGCTATGTCCTATCCATTTATTTGCCCGTTAACAATAAAGATGCTGAGCTAAATTGATATTGGTCAGAAAAATGATTAAATTAACTGGCATGTCAAGACAACTGGCAGGGATACAAGAGAAATCCCTGTTTTATGGTGACTAATTCTTTGTCTCTTCCTCTCAAAGGATGACTCAAGACAGCTTCATAACGGTAAACATTCTTTTGAACGTTCTACCATTACTTAAAATCGTGATCGTATGGTTATTAACAAAATTAAACTGTCAACCTTTGTTAGAAATAGAATAGATAATAATAGAAGGGCAACTTGAAAGAGGATTGAATACATATCTTATCAACCTGCTTACGCTATTTAACAGAATCTAAAGTATGTTTCCATTAAATTAATTTTTACATCGTTGTAATTTAATTAGGGTCGAATTATTAAACTATGAACCCAAAATAAATCGTCTTTTGCACTTGCCAATAAAAACCAGTCTCAAGGTGACGGATCTTTACGTGTATTGGGTAATATTAATAAAAGTCATTTTTGCTGAAAATAAACGCTTAGCATATTTTATCGTGTTCAGACTTAAAAACGTCAAACTGAAAGTTCTGTTTAATACCATGCTTAATTACTTTCTCCATTATGCTGTCACGTTTGAGATTGCAGGTTACCGAACCCTTAAATATAAATATCGGGTAATTGCAAGTATCAGGCAAAGTAGTTTTTTTTTAAGAGTTAGAGTCTACAATTCTATATTTTTTTGGTAGATCAGTACTATTCTCAGCCTTTTATCCATATTATACAATCCACCCTTGTTTGTTAAGTTTCTTATCTAATAATAAATCTAATGATATGCACTTCCACCGAAAGATAGCAATGATGGCTTGCCTATGTATCGCGAGCACATGGAACCTCGGTAGGCATTTACTACGCTGCTCTGTAAGAGTTAACATTCTTTTTATTAATTGATGAACTACTGTTCTATATTTTTTATTTAATTTCAACAATGTGAAAATATATTAGACTTCTGCAATAGGCAGTGGTGGATTTCTTTAAATTGAATACGTAACTTCAAAATAACCACAGATGTTTTAGTGGTAAATTATTCCGTGAGCAAAATTTCAACAGTGTTGCTTGCTTCTTTATTGCTTTTGAATAAAACTTGAGAGATGATAATCCTTTGGGGCTTGTTGTATTTTTAGGCATTCACTTTAACCACGTCTGTTTTTCTTATCAAGTGCACAATTTATTGCTCTGAATTCTATTAATAATAACATTTCTCAGTGTCATTATAATTATTAATTAAATTATTATTATGAAAAAAATCTAAAACTTAAGAAATTATTACCTAAGCGCCTAAATTAAAGATATTTATTCAAATGATCGTTATTCTAATTTTTCTACATTTCCAAAGTTTCACAAAATTGTCAGCAATTGTATTTCATTGTCCTTATTTAATTTTATGTTGACGAAGGAAAGGCGCAATAGAAGAGGGAATAATAATACTGTATCTTGGTTTTGCGTCGTGTTGACGAGTCGGTAGCGAACGAAATTAAATCAAAGCGCAGACAAAACACTAACAGAGTCCACACCATCATGTCCTGAATAGGGAACAGCTATTGAATAGTGAACTAACTCTGCACGTGCCGCAGCAATCAATGTAGGTTGGCATGACTGTGCATATCGTGTCCGTCTTCTGGGTAATTCTGTTTTACTCTAATTAAAATTATAAACTTTAAAATATAATATTTTCAATTTAGAATGGTGCTTTCTATAAAGAAAATTCTATAAAGAATCCTAATACTTAGAGGTATAATATCTCTATTATTAAGAGAAATATCGAAAAGAGTTAAGAATAAAAAGTCTCAAAATTACTTTTACTACCAAAGGTGATACAGGATTTTCCATAAGAAACAGTGGACCACAAAACTGGAAAATGGAAAACATATTTTTTAAATGTCTCCATGTTATAAATAAAGTTTGCTTGTTTTTTAAGCAAGAAGTTATATAGTCATTTTTGCTGTCAGGTTTACAGTTTCCAAGATGAAATTTTGGTGCATTTTAAAAATACATCCTATACAGTAAGAAAAACACAATCACAATTTTTTATATTTCAACTTGGAACAATAAACCATAAATCAGCTGTTTGTATATTATATTTTGATGATGGTTTGAAAGTACGGTGTACGTAACACAATCATCTTACTTCACGCCAAGTCTTTTGGGTAATAAAACGTTTGGTAATGGATACGGTATTATTCTAAATTCCAGTATTATTATAATATATCTAAGAACGGTTCACGTTGGTTTAGACACGATGTAAAGTTGGGGACTTCCTCGGTTAATAATTCTCTATCTTCGCTTGTAACAACGCTTCACCTCGCTCACCTCACATTTATAAAAATAAACACCGTTAATTGAATACATTCGCCTTCAAACAATGTTATAAAATACCCACAGTTTAATACTTTGAATTGATTATGATACAGACAATATCTGTAATCTAACTGGATAAATATGACGTTAATGATTGGCTTGTCTTGTTTCTGTCCAATCATGCTGTCCAGCTGATATGTTTGTCTTTATGTCTGTCTGTCTACTCCATTCTCTAGAGGCTGTCACTCAATACAACCAATCAAATGTATTGTGTCACTGTCACAAACTTGCACTGGACATGTAGCCTGTGAACATGTTATCCCAAAAATATTTGTTAAAACTCTCAACTTTTGTTCTAACAGTTATAATTTATTTTTAATTATAATAAAAGTGATAATACGCATTAACTCGTAATTAAGTGGTGATGGCCTATGTATTTTTAATTAGTACTTTTCTTATCTCACATTGTTTGTTAGTTCAAAATCTAAGACAAAAGGTATGTAAACGTTTGGATGGACTAAAATCTTTCACATATGCTTATTTTCCAACATTCAGTTTCTGTAGACTAATTTGGTTCTATATACCGTTTAATTATATGTAATAACAAATTCTCTATAAAAATGAAAAAGCAATGCGCATTGTTTTTAAAAATAATAAAGAAAAAGAAAAATTTTGTACCATTGAGAAGTATTAGCACTTCGATTCTTTGTTAAATTAATTAAGTTGTATTGTGTAGTGACGGTGCGTATTCCGGCAAATGTGCTCACGTTTACTGTTTGCGTTACGCAAATTACAACTATTGTGCCCTGTTTAGTGGTTGTTACTGAAAATTTTCAAAATCAAATTAGTTTGTTCGGGTTTGTATATTGTGTTATACATACAATTTTAGAGTGTAACAAATGTTTACCTTAAAACATTATAACCATAACTTACGTTGTATTCTGATGTTTACTTGTAAAACTTAAATATTCATACTCGCAATATTGTTTACTACACTTACGCTGTTATCAACGTATTCTATCTATAGTTATGTAGAAACATCGCAATACCTTTTATGGTGTTTTAGTATTTTATCATTATTAACATTTAACATACGATGTAAGATGTTTAACATTAATTTGCAATCTCTTACATCTCCTATGGAATGGTTTACCAGGACTACGATTATCATCCGAACCTCAAGTGGAAAAAATGCAAAAAATTTATGAAAAATCATATTGGATACTACATCAGTCTTTGCAAAGTTTTCATCCATTTCACAAGTACTTTACACACAAGGTTCATCCAAAACTTCAAGTCCTCAATACATTAGGCTAAATATGAAACATGTTAATATGTCGTACGATTGTACTCAGTGTGTTTACAAATTTATTTATTCGACGTTTTTCTCGTTGCCATCTTTGTTAGTCATAAGACGAATGAACAAATGTTCTTAATCGGTGAGACAAATCTCATGGAGTGACATACACCACCATCGAACTCGGCGTTGCATATATAGAATTGAAGTTTCGTGAAAAATTTCAAGTCTAAAGCTTAGTTCGCTCTCGATATATTGTGAAAGTAGACAGATAGAAATGTCACACTAGAAATTAGGCTTCGCTAACGCTCAGCCAATAAATTACCTTTTTATTTTAGAAACGTACAACTGTTTACAAAGTATTGTAATGCCATTTCACATGTGAAGTAATAAAGGAAACGTTGTAGCTTATCAAATGAATTAGAATGTAATGTTTCAATGTATATACAGGGCGTAATTTATGTCCTGATACGCTTGGATATATTCCAAACGAAGTGAGATATATCGATCTAAAATCTTCACTATACCTATTAAAATAATTTTTTAAGTCTAAAAAGGTATTTTAATAGGTATGGTGAAGGTTGTACATCGATATGTCAATCCTTTTGGGCTATAAGGACTAATTTATACCCCATATATAAACTGCTTAAATAAACCTATTATATACAAAGAATCTCTATAGTAACTATTATTTCAAACTTTTAAAACTTCAACTATTATACAAAAAAAAAACATCCTCCAATAACTGTTAATCATATATTTTACATAAATTAACATATATATATTTCAATTTTTAATGGTGTCTACCTTTTATGTAATTCTAAACAGTGTCATAATAAATAAATATATTGGTTATTTGGTAACTGGTCCTTTCGCCAATAAGTGCCAGCTCAAAAGAAACTTCAAAATGTGCATTAGAGGATTACGGATTTTAATGTGGCAAGAAAGATAAAAAATCTCATAACAACAAATAAGAAGCAAGCGCGTTGCCTACGATCCACTTTCAGTTTCCTCTTGTACGATAAAAAATTCAAATTATACCGCTCTATTCTTTTAAGGCCACTTGTTAAATAGGCTGAAATGGAAATATGTGACTAATTATGAAATTGGAATGTGATAGGATTGGTAAACAGAATCAGATGGACGATGTTCAAGATTAGTCTCTTATAGACTACTAATTTTGTTAGTAATAATATTCTGATAGGTTACTAAAATTCCCAATAATTTCATATTAAATGCATATAGACGGATATAAGTTTTTTTTTTTTTTAACTCAAATCCTCCCTACCATATCGAAACCTTTAAGAAAATGTCCAAAATGGAGTGAATATGGAGAGTGATATTCTAAATCCAAATTTTACATTTTGTATCTATGGTGTTAGATGCTAGTTTTAATTCTTTAATCATATTTTGTTATGTAAATAATTTTCAATTACGATATCATGTAACAATATCAGGCATTACATTTATTGGTTGAACACAGTGAAGGCTCTCGACATGCAATTATTTGAAAGTTTGTCTGTTCGTCTGTCTGTAAACACTAAAGGGAGTAATTCTGTCCAATTTTTGCCAAAGTTTGGCACAAACTTTTCTTTTGCAAATACAAAAGTTTAGTTCATTATTCAACCCAATTAGAGAAAATTTTGACAGGTTTTAACTTTAAAATCATGATTAGCATTATTATTTTGTAGGTCTTTGACATTGAAGAGATCTAAACGACCGTTATTTTATATGTTGACCTCAAAACTTATTTCAATCGAATATGACAAGAGAAGGTGAATCCCTAGAATGTTTTAGTGACTCAAGAAACTCGGCTAATTGGCAATTTCTCCTAACAGTTTTTATTTTATTTTTTTTTTTTTCTTTATATTTCGACGGAAAGTTATATCTAAAAGAGTTGTTCTTCAAGGAATGCACTTTTTGCGACATATCAAGCCTGATTGCAGCTAAGTGCAATGCTGCCACTGGAGCTGCCGCTAAGCTGCGCTTGTAAAGTATTATGCCTAAACAATAAGTACTAAGGCATGACTAAACAATGGACGATATTAAAAGCTGTTTGTACTGGCGGCCATCTTTGTTTGATTCACATGAGAACAATTTTAACTTATGATTGTTATTTATGATAAATTTATGAAACAACAATTTTATGGTGTTATATTTAGTCGTAGAATTATAAATTATTTCTCACGTTAAGTATATAATTAATACGCATCCACACGTTTTTATATTTTGATTAGTTATTAAGAAAACCTCTTTCTACTTGTTGTTTAAATATTAAACTGTATACACTTTACAAGAAAAACTAAAAAAATACTTCGATGTGTATTGGTCCAATAATTCGCCACAAATAATAAAAACGTAAAAACTGTTAAAATTTCTCTTATAAAATTATATATACAACAATTTCATAAGATCAATGTTAAATTTTTTTATATATTGGTATTTTATTTATGATTTTATATGATATATAATATAATGATCATATATATTAATGGTACCGGTATGTCAATATCACCCGTCACATTTTTTAAAATCATTACCACTATATTTCGATAAACCCCGTCTTCATGTGCACAGTGTTTGAAATAGAAAAGAAAATAATATCAACAAAATTAAATACGTAAAACATATGACATAAACTAAATATTTTTTGATCAAGTTACCTGATTATGAGTCCATGTGGGATTTTTTCTCTTTGAAACCAACTCGTGTACAGAGCGAGTAATTTTTATTTCAGGCTTTGCACTTTAAATTGAAATCTACTACATATACAGGGCAAATTTAGAGAGTCCTATTTTGCCTCGAGAAACAAGAAATATATAGACCTGCATATAATTTTATAATTAGGTTTCATTCAAAACAGAACATTTTTCAAAATTATACGGATATATATATATAAAATTATGTATAATATAATTTCAATAAACATTGAATCGCAAAAAGTATTTGCTCCGCCGGGACTCGAACCCGGATCTCTCACTTGCCGGGTGAATGTGCTACCATTACACCACAGAGCCCTCACTTTTTACGATTCAATTATTTTGTATTTGGCCGTATCTGTCACATATGCGTTTAAATAACCAAACTAACATAAGATCGGAAGACCAAATACCTGTCAAATGACTTTAATTTACATTAAATTTGTATAATGGCAATAGTCTTATTTAATTAAGTCCCGGCGGAGCAAGTACTTTTTGCGATTCAATGTTTATTGAAATTAAATAAGGCTATTGCCATTATACAAATTTAATGTATATTATATATATGTAATATATATATATATATATATATATATATATATAATTATTGAAAATTATAAACTAAAATCGACATCAATAATACTTACATTATGACAGTTGACATCCATATATAAAGATGACACATGAAACAGTAAAGTACAGTTCTAGCTTTCCAATCCGTGTTTGCTATATCATACTATTTCCTCTGTCCCGTCTATGAATTATATCAGTATTTATGTACCTCATTAGTATCGTACACCCCATCAGTATCGTACACCCCATTAGTATCGTACACCCCATCAGTATCGTACACCCCATCAGTATCGTACACCCCATCAGTATCGTACACCTCATCAGTATCGTACACCCCATCAGTATCGTACACCCCATCAGGGAGGAAATGGATCCGACTTTCAATTTATTACAATTTTTTGTCATAAAAATTGCATTTTAGTGTTTCCTGTATTGCTTGGTGATTCCACTTGCTACAATCACGAACTCGCTGCGCTTACTTGTTTCCTCTAATCGTAGTCACGGAGCGAATGGTCTTTTGAATCATGCTAATGTCCAGTCCTACGATTTTTACTCTTTCAGCTACATCATTAATACTCCGTGCCTCAATGTCTAAGGAAACTAAATTCAATACATTATATGTACATTACTTTCACAATTTATTACATGTAGTAAAATCTATCACAAATTTATTAGAGTGCCTTATTGCCACAATTTTGAAATAAGGAATGTTTTTAATTTTATTATGTATTCTGCAGTTGTAAACGATTTGAAAATAGTTGTAATTAAACAGTTAAGACATAAAAAATATGGTCTTGCGGACATAATGCAATGTTTACAGAGAAATTATTACATTTAATAGGCTCTTTCGATTAATTTTTCGTAACTTTAGAGACCTAGATGGAATTATTAACTGCTTTAGAGACCAGTGGGGTGTAGCCCAGAAGAATTCTGAACTTTGAATAGACCTATATTCATTCCAGGGACCCAAAGAATCTCCATGTAACAGTTCAGTGCAATTTGTTAAATATTTCTTGTGTGAAATTTAAACTAACAAACAAAGACAATTTCGCATTTATAACATTATTCCTAGGATGTCTTTTATTTATTAAACGTTCTTTTTTAACGCTAGAATGTAAGAGTAGTAGTTTGTGACTAATTTAAAGGGGCTAAATATAATACATGTTACATAAATTTTCTTTTGCTTCCCGTCATGTGGTTGGTACTACTTTGTAATTCAGGCAAGATTTACACTTCATACTATACACGTATCCTAAATAACTTTGTAAAAACTAATGCGTGAAGTTAGAATTAAACAATATCATGATAATTCTATTGACAATCATCTTTAGTTAAAAACACATATATTGACTTTGATATTGTTGGCCCGTCTTGTCTCTGAAAGAAATTGGACACCGATTTTAGAGATCGAGGATGTTAATCTGTCTGCATCTAAGTTTGTTGAATATTTGCAAGATATTCTATTACAATCCTCAATTAATAAGTACACAATTTCTCTAAGCACGTCAAGCTTAAAGCCGTGGGTTTACCGTTGGACTAATTAAATCAATTCGAGTTAGAGATAAAATGAGTAAGCAGCTCAAAGGCCAGCCCTTTAATACAATGTTTAAAAAACTCGTTTTCAAGCAATATAGAAATCTCTTAAATAAAACTATTAAATTGGCTAAAGAAATGTATTTTAGAAATAAAATTAATGAATCAAAAAATATAATAAGCTCTTGTGGAAAAATATTGCTGAAATTATGGACATGAATAAAAAAAAAGATTCCTTTCCTATTGAACAGTTTCTGGACGGCAAACTTAATATTGAGACAAATGATATAAATAATGTAGCTAACACATTAAATGAATACTATGTTAGGGTGGGTGCCAACTTAGCCAGTGCTGTGCCTCCCGTGACTGAAGTCGTTATGAATGACGAGGATTACGGGGCGAATTTCTTACTTCCAGCTGGAGCCGATATCCGAGGATGTCCTTGCTCGTGTTGTACAAAACCTTAGAGGCGGGTCTGCTCCGGGAGAAGATGGAATCCCGGCTACTCTTATCAAAATGTTTTTTAATTTCTTAAAGCTTCCACTTCTACATATTATAAACAATAGTATATCACAGGGAATTTTCCCAGCATCTTTTAAAATTGGGTAAAGTAATCCCAATCTATAAGGGAGGCCCAAAAAATCGATGTGTTAGCTTCAGACCAATAACTTTAACTAGTGTTTTATCTAAATTATTGGAAAAAATGTGTCAGAATTCAACTCGAAAAATATTTAAACATCCAAATAATATTCTTGTACAAAATCAATTCGGTTTCAGAAAAGATAAGAATTTGAATGACGATTTATATTTGCTAACTAAAAGTGTTCATGACACGATTAGCCGTAATAAAAAACCATTAATTGATTTTTATAGATTTAGCTAAAGCTTTTGATACAGTTGATAGACAACTATTACTACAAAAATTAAAAATATATTGGAATACAAGGGAACTCTTGGAGATGGTTTAAAAGTTATTTGTCCGATCGGTATCAAGTTGTTTCCGTTTTGGGGCCCATACAAGCGTTCCTCAAAAAAATTGAGTATGGGGTTTTTTGCAAGGCAGTACTCTGGACCCTTGCTTTTCTTAATTTTTATTAACAATCTAGGAAGATTGACTTTGTTTAAAGGACAGATATTTCTTTATGCGGACGATACCGCTTTGTTATTTGAGGGTGAAAGCTGGGGAGGAAGTGAGGGATGTGGCTGAGCGCGGTCTACTCACTGTCAAAGCGCTGGTTTGATCAATGTCGGCTCACAGTTAATATAGCCAAAACTAAATGTATGCCAATCTCTATACGAGCTGACGGCGATCCTTTTGTTTTTAAGCTACGGTTGCATACTTGTGGTGGCCAGGATGGATGCGTTTTGTGTGAATGTATTGATAGGGTGAGTGAGTATAAATACTTGGGTGTAGTTTTTGACAATCGTTTGAAGTGGTGTAATGCACGTAGCTTACATGCGGAATAAAACTTCGTAAATTTATCTTTATATTCTGTAATCTGCGTAATATACTTACAATAGATCTTTTAAAAAACTGTATAACTATGCTTATGTGCAATCAATTCTTCAGTATGGTAATTTAAGCATGGGGTGGCTGTTTCCAAAATAACCTTGCTCCCTTAGAAGTCGTTCAAAAAAACTATTATAAAAGTAGCTCTGAAGCGAAATCGTACTTATCCAACCAATTTATTGTTTGAAGAATTTAAAGTTTTTAACGTCTCGCAATTATATATCCGAACATTAATTTTGTACATTTTTCAACATCGAGATTCAATTTTCATTCACAGTAACCCACAGCCATTTTACGCGTTCTTCACTTCATAACAGAATTTTTGTTCCTAGACTCGTTAAAAGCCTTTAATTCAACATCATCTCACTATATTTGCTCATATAATTTTCTCAAAATTACCATACTTTATATAAAACTCAAGACCTTGCACTATTAGTACGTACAAAAAATTAGTCAATAAATGGTTAGTAGATGCTGGGCGAGATGGATTTCGTCAGTATTTTTTCCTCAATCTACACCTAGATATGCTTTTTTTATGTATTAAATTTCTGTTATATTTTTGTATTACAATCAATGTTAGTCTGAGTGTTTTGGTTAGTTTGTACAATCGTTTTGACTGCAGGCCAACGAGTACGTGTAGTGCGTGCATGTGTGCGTGTGTGCGTGATTGGTGTTTGTGTGTGTGTGTGTGTGTGTGTGTGTGTGTGTGTGTGTGTGTGTGTGTGTGTTTAGTGTGTGTGTGCGTGGGTGTGCAGTGTGTGGTCCAAGTCTCTCTCTACTTATATCGGCTAATTTTTAATTAAGTCTTTCTGATTGCTCTTTTTTATGTAAGTTACAAGTTTTTATAAATTACATTTTTAAGTCTTCAAATTATATTTTTCTAAATAAGTATATTCCTTTCAAATTTTAGATTATTTATTAACTGAATTTGCTCATGTATTCCATGCTCTGGCCTTGTATAGTTTATTTTAGAGTTTAAATCTTCATTTCTCATTTGTTAATGAAAATGTTTTTATTAATGACAATTCATTTTCTTATTTTAATTTAAGTTTTTTGTGTGTTATTGGTAGTGCAGACTGAGGAACTCGTTTCCTCCCCACACACAGGCTGATGCCCATGTGGGGATAATTTCCTAAGATTTTTGTTATGTATTATATTTAATTCTGTACATTAAATTTTTGGAAATAAATAAATAAATCAATCAATCAATCAATCAATCAATCAATTTTTCTGAAAATTCAGAAGCATTCGTCAGATATAAGATAGTAGTCAATTATAAATCATTGTCTTTATTCGCTATGCTGTTTTCCTTCGTTTATTATTCGTATTAATTATAAGACTAATTTATTTATTTTAAACTCAAAGCGGAATACCTTTGATGGCTTATAACGGTGTAAACTAATTAAACATATTATACGTTTTGATTAACAGTACTGTATGAGCAATCATGATAATGCAGTTTAATTAGATTACTTATTTACTAACCGTTACCTATTTAACAATGAATCGGTAACTGTTTCTTTTAACAATAACAGTTGCGTTAATTTAATCATCAGTTTGATGTTGGAATGGAAACACGTTCATAGAGAGCTGCAAGCGATCCCAGCCCTACCCAAATGCTATATAATTCCTAATGCCAACAAAGGACATCAATGAGATATTGAAACCACCACTAGCATTACTAGTTTATGGCCCTTGGCGCCTTGTAGCTGCCGAGCGAGACACACGACTGCCAGCGCAGCGTTGCGGTTTATTGCCATCAAGTATACCATATATCAGTCATTGCCATTAGATTATGCTTATACCTATCACAATTTTTTTGTCTTTTTTAAGTCTGATTGTTTACTCAGCCTTTCATTTCCTATAACAGTTATCCATTTCACTAAAGTATTTAACACAGCAAGGTTCATTCAAAACTACAAAATACGTTTCTAGATGTATACAATGTACAATATGCAAAATTAATACGAATAACTTTTAATATCTGTCTGACCTTTTTCCTGCTTTAAACAACGCATAAACCAACATGGATATTTAGGGTAAAGAGAACGATTTGCCCCGGATCTCAACTTGAGTCCGATTTTCACGTGACTGTTTATCTATAAACATCCAAACATGATGAAGTGCGATAGTTAAGTTACTACTTGAAACGACTCCAAACGACACACGCTAAACGCGTATAACGTTAATTGCTTACACATCTTTGCCCTTTAAAGGCACACCACTACAATGTCAGAGTTTTATACCTTAGTGTTCAATTCCCATAATGTTACAGCGATGACATATGTCCGGAATCCTGATTTCCATGTAAACCAACCATCGTCAATAACACATTTTAAACACTGCAGGACACTCTACACACATAGAAGCTGTCGTGACACTCTAAAAGTGATTAATACCCTTTCTTTCAATAAAATAAATTCGGCACCTAAATACTGTAATGCGGTTTATTTTTTAACGTCTTTTAAGTGTTTTCCTTAATATTATTTATTGCTCTATCTTTTTTATATACATATAGTCCGCTGTACTCACTAAAACAGTGCAGAGTGCTACAGTAGAATTTTAACGTGCTGTAAGGCTACTCAGCACTAGACACAAGCGGCGTTGTACACAAGTTTGTCGTCTGCTGACAGCTACAGTTATTTTATCGTATTGTACAATTCACTATAATAGAGTGGCGTGTTGCAATAGCAGTAGAGAGATGTAACTAGTTATACACAGTAACAAATCCGTCGTCTGCTGACAGCTACAGTTATTTTATCGTATTGCACAATTCACTACAATAGAGTGACGTGTTGTAATAGCAGTAGAGAGATGTAACTAGTTATACACAGTAACAAGTCCGTCGTCTGCTGACAGCTACAGTTATTTTATCTTATTGTGCAATTCACTATAATAGAGTGGCGTGTTGCAATAGCAGTAGAGAGATATAACTAGTTATACATAGTAACAAGTCCGTCGTCTGCTGACAGCTACTGTTATGTTATCGTATTGTACAAATCACTATAATAGAGTGGCGTGTTACAATAGCAGTAGAGAGATATAACTAGTTATACACAGTAACAAGGTTGTCGTCTGCTGACAGCTACTGTTATGTTATCGTATTGTACAAATCACTATAATAGAGTGGCGTGTTACAATAGCAGTAGAGAGATATAACTAGTTATACACAGTAACAAGGTCGTCGTCTGCTGACAGCTACTGTTATGTTATCGTATTGTACAAATCACTATAATAGAGTGGCGTGTTACAATAGCAGTAGAGAGATATAACTAGTTATACACAGTAACAAGGTCGTCGTCTGCTGACAGCTACAGTTATTTCATCGTATTGCACAATTCACTACAATAGAGCGGCGTTTTGCAATAGCAGTAGAGAGATATAACTAGTTATACACAGTAACAAGCCCGTCGTCTGCTGACAGCTACAGTTATTTTATCATATTGTACAATTCACTACAATAGAGTGGCGTGTTGCAATAACAGTAGAGAGATGTAACTAGTTATACACAGTAACAAGCCCGTCGTCTGCTGACAGCTACAGTTATTTTATCATATTGTACAATTCACTACAATAGAGTGGCGTGTTGCAATAACAGTAGAGAGATGTAACTAGTTATACACAGTAACAAGGTCGTCGTCTGCTGACAGCTACAGTTATTTTATCGTATTGTACAAATCACTATAATAGAGTGGCGTGTTACAATAGCAGTAGAGAGATATAACTAGTTATACACAGTAACAAGGTCGTCGTCTGCTGACAGCTACTGTTATGTTATCGTATTGTACAAATCACTATAATAGAGTGGCGTGTTACAATAGCAGTAGAGAGATATAACTAGTTATACACAGTAACAAGGTCGTCGTCTGCTGACAGCTACTGTTATGTTATCGTATTGTACAAATCACTATAATAGAGTGGCGTGTTACAATAGCAGTAGAGAGATATAACTAGTTATACACAGTAACAAGTCCGTCGTCTGCTGACAGCTACTGTTATGTTATCGTATTGTACAAATCACTATAATAGAGTGGCGTGTTACAATAGCAGTAGAGAGATATAACTAGTTATACACAGTAACAAGGTTGTCGTCTGCTGACAGCTACTGTTATGTTATCGTATTGTACAAATCACTATAATAGAGTGGCGTGTTACAATAGCAGTAGAGAGATATAACTAGTTATACACAGTAACAAGGTCGTCGTCTGCTGACAGCTACTGTTATGTTATCGTATTGTACAAATCACTATAATAGAGTGGCGTGTTACAATAGCAGTAGAGAGATATAACTAGTTATACACAGTAACAAGGTCGTCGTCTGCTGACAGCTACAGTTATTTCATCGTATTGCACAATTCACTACAATAGAGCGGCGTGTTGCAATAGCAGTAGAGAGATATAACTAGTTATACACAGTAACAAGCCCGTCGTCTGCTGACAGCTACAGTTATTTTATCGAATTGTACAATTCACTACAATAGAGTGGCGTGTTGCAATAACAGTAGAGAGATGTAACTAGTTATACACAGTAACAAGCCCGTCGTCTGCTGACAGCTACAGTTATTTTATCATATTGTACAATTCACTACAATAGAGTGGCGTGTTGCAATAACAGTAGAGAGATGTAACTAGTTATACACAGTAACAAGCCCGTCGTCTGCTGACAGCTACAGTTATTTTATCGAATTGTACAATTCACTACAATAGAGTGGCGTGTTGCAATAACAGTAGAGAGATGTAACTAGTTATACACAGTAACAAGCCCGTCGTCTGCTGACAGCTACAGTTATTTTATCGAATTGTACAATTCACTACAATAGAGTGGCGTTCTGCAATAACAGTAGAGAGATGTAACTAGTTATACACAGTAGCAAGCTTGTCGTATGTTGACAGTTACCGTCATTGAACTGTATAAAACAGTTAGAAACCAAATTTCCGCTGTCAGAGGTATAGTTATACCGAGCATTGTTATATTCAATACATCAGTGTAATGTGTTATAGTGGAAGTTGCATGACTGTAGCGTGCTACTGCTCAACACTAGATGTAACGAGTTGTAAACAGTAGTAGGCTAACAAGCCCAACGTCTGGTGACAGAGTTACCGCTTCATCGGGAATTTTGATATTTCATACTCACTGCTTTTTCATGTTTAGATAAAAAATACTATATTATACTATGTACTATATTTTTATGCTATAATGTATAATAAGCTTTTTTGTTCATTTAAACAACAGATATCTACGGGTGTGCACAAAAGATTGTCATTAACTTATGTGGGTGATTATATTCATCACTTCAAACAAAACACGTTATATAAACATAGTTCGCTAAATATCCCGTGTAGCCGCTAGCCACCATTTTGCAATTTTATTAAAAACAAATATTATCTCTAAAACTAGTTAAGCTAAATAAACCAAATTTGGTGCATAGTTTTAAATAAATACTAGAAAAACTTTAGAAAATAATTGTGTTGTTTTCCTTAATATAAAAAAGTGGCGTCTGTTGAAAAGTTTTGAAGTGAAATAACAATTTTATAGTTACAAACTATGGCATAAGAATTCTCTTGTAAACTTCAGAACTTGATCGAGACGCATAAAATATTATTCAATAGTTACAATTTTGTATTTTTAAATAAAAAGATATTTAGTAAATATTAATTTTTAACTAAAATATTGGAAATTGTTTACTAATAATATTTAATTTAGTATTTATTCTAAATAACTTAGTTTATTAATGTTTATAAAGAGTTATAGTATCATACAATATTGCTACGAATTTGAAATTAAAACACAAGTCAATCTCAAAATTTTTATTTTAACTTTAGTATAGGTACTCGTAGATATTCTAGAAATAAGTTGTAGATTGTTTCTAATCCAAACAATGCCGTGCATAGAGTTATCATTTATATTTTTAATTCCATTACTGTATTTACTAGAGGAAAACGTTACTCAGCCACTAAATGTTCTTTAGAATACAACAATGGATTCTAGGAAGATTTTCCCTTGATGTATGCAGAGAGAGACATGATAAATAGTAGACAGGGCAGCTGAGACTGCACGTAGGTTGGGAGATAGAATAACAGCCCTTAAAGTGCTCCATATATTCTCTGTCTTATGCATTTCTTAACAATGTCAAAACCAGAAGTTTGATCTTTTGTCTGCCTCGTTCGAGTTAATTTTACGGACATAGATAAGGCTTATTCGATTATACAAAAGGATTACTTAAGTTTTCTTTTTTACATCAAAACAATTAGTATTTTTATTCAATTCTTCCAAACCACTTATGATTAGTCTAACAGACTGAAAACCTTGTAAAGCCTAAGCTTTCGTAACCAAATAACATCAGTGAAATGTTTACACAAAATTTTTACTGTATACTATTAACTACATCGATGATGAAAGCCAGCGAATAATATTTAATATTGGGGTCTAAAAAAAGGTTTGTATTAGTCGTTTCGAAAAGGGTTCGTAGAATTTAATATAGTCGCATTTGACGTAATACTACTTAAAAAATAAACAAAACTGACGGTATGAAGCCCTGTTAATGTTGAACCAACAGTTACCTCGTACTATGTATTTGTAGTACAGGTATCAAAATCAGTTCCAGCAAAGATGACGAATTTATGCAGAATCTCTCCATCAGCTAAACGTCATATTTGCGGAACAAGGTGCAATTACTACGGACAATACTTCACCGAGGCGACATAATAATGTTGTTAGTTACATTTTTTGTTTCAAACTATTATTTTATAACTTTAATACAAAATTAATTTTGAATTGTTATTGCAACACTTTTATATCGCATTTCAATAACTTCTTTTTCACTTCATAACCTTCTTCGCTTTCACTTACTAAAATGACATAGCCTGTGTAGCAATAAATACTCCACTGTCTAACATAGTAAAATTGGCATTAAAATATATTTTTTATTTTCCATTGCAATTTTAGTATATAAAGCTATTAGTTTATATACAAATCTGGCATCAATCGAAAGCTCTTATACTTTATATGTCTTTGTGGGGTTTTAAATACATTAGACTCTGCCCCATATGTTCCGATGACAATCACATGAGTATTTTTGTTTAGTTTAATACAGCTTTTAAACCTGTGGTGCATACAATATACAACATGTATTATGTTACATTTCAACCAGAAAAACACAGGATATATGCGACATGTGAATGTAAGGGCTGGATTAAAACCTATGCAACTTATAGCCCGTAGTATTCAACTCAGTCCGTAGGTATGCGACTCATATCCGGAAGATATACAACATATAGCCCGTAGGTATGAAACTCATACATAACCCATAGTTATAGTATACAACTCAGGCCGTTGATATGCCACTCATACGTACAGCTTAAACCATCTCAAAGCGACTGTTGTTCAACGCTGGTGAGTATGACTTTGTATATAAAATAAATGATAACCTGTGTTGTCACTCAGATGGTAAGTGTAGTATCTGAGTATAACAGTATATATACTGTTAAGGTGGCTGAGTGGCGAAATAACCAACCATTACTTAGTTATACTTGTAGATACAATTTTAAGGCAAAAACATCACCTTATCTTAGGGTAGAACAATTTATCTGGCCTCCATTACAACTCGAAATACTTGACGAGTGCATACTTAACATCTCCATAGTAACCCTATGAACTATGGGGAACAATTAGATGGGCGGGTAAGGCAGCCTACGTTTGGAATAACAGGTCAGTATTGGGGATTACAGAATTCTTATCAACACTCCTTCCATTTTCATTGTATTTATTTCTTACTTCTAAAATAGTACACCTACACTGGATCACTAACGTTTTTAAGTATAACACGTCTAAGTAAAAAAAGTGGGAATGCAAAGGTAATTAAGGCAATTTTATTTGTTAATTAACTTTTTTGTGTATAATATGAATGATTGTTGTGTATAATATAATGTTCCTATGAAGAAAGTAACGGTGCGGTACCAATTTAAATTTCACCTTTGCAATTTTCTTTAAATTTTATTTCTCGCAAACAATCACAATATGGCAGCTGTCCTGAATTCCTAACTCCAGAGATGAGATGGGAAGGTGAAGGGCGTGTTCACAGCTGCACGAGTATACTAATGGCCCTTGGCATCGTTAACCCCCTCTCACATCAGTCCACCTTACTACACTCGCGCATAATTGCATCGCCATATAAATTATATCACCATTCTCACCCACTGCCATTGTTCTGCATTATTCTAAAATAACTACTGATATAATTTCAATTATATAATCATAAGTATAGAAGTTATGTGCTTGAACATTGTATACGCCTACACTTATATGAGTATTCATTTCAGTGTAATGATTTCATCATTTTTTCCATTTATAAATACATGAAATATATTGTGTTACAAAATATCCATAACACATTAGTTAAATTTCTGAAAAGTTAAATTTCTTGAATAACTCTCTAGCTACAGTATACTTAGTTAAATTAAATTATGTAACTATCTAATTATAGTGTGCACAGTTAAACTACAATACCACTCTAGCCTTAGTGTAGATAATTAAACTACAATACCCCTTCTAGCTACAGTTTATGTAGTTAAACTACAATACCTCTTACTATAGTTAAGATACACAGTTAAACTACTCGTGCAATAACCCTCTAGCTATATTAATAATTTAAAATGTATAATAACCCTCTAGCTATGTTTTACATAGTTAGCTACAATAAAATTCTAGCTATAGCATACATTTATACTACAAGTACAATAACTATCTAGCTTTATAAATCATTTTAAATCTACAATAACTCTCTAGCTGTAGTTTACATAGACCATTGTGCTTGTCTTGATTATGTATAAAATCTTGATTATTTACCGCGTGTATTTTAGAATATCACAAATCTTAGAAACATGTTATGATTTAATTCATATCTTGAAACTTTATTTTTAAATATAAAATGTTCTTTATTATTACTATTATTAGGAAGGGTCATCGTTTATAGTTATTAAACGGTATTAGTATTTATAACACTAATGTGATTTTTTTTACTTCTCTATAAACACATTAATCTTTGACTATCTACTACAGGATAGTCATTCTTAAATATGCGTTTTCAGTTATTGGTCATATTAAGATATTTGAGAACACAGCACTTTTATATAAACATGCAGGGCAGTGTCGTATCCATAATAACACGTTTGGGCGTGGCTACATGTACTGTGCAGTAAGGGTGGATCATGTTCTCTTCAGAATATTATTTATTCAACAGTAATGCTATTTTTTTATTTTTGTGTTACTTTATACTTTGAGAAATGATTAAAAGAATGTTTACCAAAAAGAAGAAAGAGAGTTGTGGGTGAACAATTAAATGTACCTGTGATATTGCGTCCATAAATCACGATTCGACGCTCGCGCCATTGAACCAATCACAATTATCTAAGAGATTTCCCCGTCTTAGGATTATATGGAACGAAACTCGTATCAATGTTATCACTTCTGAATCAATTTATTTTTGTTTTTACCTGAGTTTTAATAATATAAATACACGAAGTGTACAATGTCATTGAACACTGAAGTTAATTGTAAAATTATAATCTTTGAATATGATCATTTTAACTTTTCTCGTTTGATTTGGGGGAGCGGTCTCTCCTTAAATAAGCTGCATGAGATTAACGATGTTATATTTTTCTGCTGATCTAACAAAACAATGTTTGCGTAAATAGTAGTTTTCATCACTAGGACACAAGTTTTGTGTGCGCAATCGGGCTTTACGAACGAGGCGAGCCGAGTAAGATTAAGCTCTCAAAGACACTCGTCCCGTGTGGTGAACAATGTTTGCGTAAATAGTAGTTTTCATCACTAGGACACAAGTTTTGTGTGCGCAATCGGGCTTTACGAACGAGGCGAGCCGAGTAAGATTAAGCTCTCAAAGACACTCGTCCCGTGTGGTGAACAATGTTTGCGTAAATAGTAGTTTTCATCACTAGGACACAAGTTTTGTGTGCGCAATCGGGCTTTACGAACGAGGCGAGCCGAGTAAGATTAAGCTCTCAAAGACACTCGTCCCGTGTGGTGAACAATGTTTGCGTAAATAGTAGTTTTCATCACTAGGACACAAGTTTTGTGTGCGCAATCGGGCTTTACGAACGAGGCGAAGCCGAGTAAGATTAAGCTCTCAAAGACACTCGTCCCGTGTGGTGAACAATGTTTGCGTAAATAGTAGTTTTCATCACTAGGACACAAGTTTTGTGTGCGCAATCGGGCTTTACGAACGAGGCGAAGCCGAGTAAGATTAAGCTCTCAAAGACACTCGTCCCGTGTGGTGAACAATGTTTGCGTAAATAGTAGTTTTCATCACTAGGACACAAGTTTTGTGTGCGCAATCGGGCTTTACGAACGAGGCGAGCCGAGTAAGATTAAGCTCTCAAAGACACTCGTCCCGTGTGGTGAACAATGTTTGCGTAAATAGTAGTTTTCATCACTAGGACACAAGTTTTGTGTGCGCAATCGGGCTTTACGAACGAGGCGAGCCGAGTAAGATTAAGCTCTCAAAGACACTCGTCCCGTGTGGTGAACAATGGTGTTTATCATACGGGAAATAAAATTAAAACTTATAAATTTTATTTTATATGTATCCTATAATTGTATCAAAACTCAACATAGTAATACTATAACGTTTACATTTCTGAAACAGCTATTTTATATTACTTATGTAGCCTCCTGAAGTGTTAAATACAAGTAAGAAGTATAAACCACTCAAAAAACTTTGGTTTTTATTCGTACTATGTGCATTTCAAATTCAGAGAACTCATTTTCAGGTACTAAGTTAAGGTAAATAAAATAAAAATAAACACATAATTGACCTAAAGTGACATGTTGTTTAACTATATTGGTGGCTACATTTTCGTACTTAATTTATGGGCCATTACTTTATATTGTTTAAAGACTATAAAATGTACACACAGTACGAACAAAAACAATAACAGTGTTATAGGGAGTTTATACTTATTTTTTTACTTCTTTACTGAGACAATAACAAAGTTTTATGTTAGCGCACTGAAAACACTTGACTCTGATTTTCCAAATATCTGCTGTAAGGTAACGAAAAACAATCATTTTATGGGCCAACTTAAGTATATAAACAACTGTTATTTGTGTGGCATGATAAAAGACTATTTAATTCAAATCAGTTTAAAAAATAATGTATTTAATTGACTTATTAACAGAGTGTGGTAAGAGTAATGTATAGTGTCACTCACAATTGGACAGCCCAGAAAGTAGTTTCCCAGAGAAGAAAGAACTGTAAGCCACTGCTGACTGGGCACGGCCCAGAGCCAAATCCTGTTGATCTTGATAACACACTCGCTGACTTGTGGGTTCCTTTCTTCAGTAGCTTCTATTCACTCTGGCCTGTGGGCCTTTCGGAAAATCATTTGTATAAATATAGGCTACCTTAGAACATGACATGTTTTCTAAATAAACCTTGTATTTCCGTTGATTTTATTTTAGGCTGTGCACTCAAACGCAAATTATAAAACGTGCAGACCTTTATCTCTATTACGGATAGATTTTGTTAAGGTAACGTCTAGGAAAAACTAGTGGCCTTTGCCAAAATTATCCATTGGTTGTCTTACAGGTTGGTAGTGTTGACCGGTAAGTTAGCAATGTAGAGAATGTAAAAAATTTATAGTTTCAGGTTTACAGTTTTAATACTTATATAACAATAGAAAAATACAAATAATAATTAATCTAAACTCTATAGTATTTATCGTCAAGTATTGTGTGTGTGTGTGTGTGTGTACACACACACACACACACACACACACACACACAATACTATATACTAACATTTTGAATATTAGGAATAAAAGACATTGTGTTTGATTGCAGAGCGCCATTTATTTAAACTATAGAAGTCAACTATTTATTAATATATCTATGACACATTTTAATACAATCTGAATTTATTTGTGAATCCTGTTTAATGTAGGATCAGTTATTTTACTATTTATAAATATTGTTGCTTTTTTGTTTAGTTTTATATTTTGTAACGTGTTACACTAATATAAAAATAATACATTTATTAATAGTTCTGTTATTGAAAATTCAAATATAGCTACAAACAAAAATAATTTTTTAACATTTTGATTTAATACATACCACAACTTATGTATTATTCGTAATAATAAAAATTAATTAATTCGATAACATAATGAATTATACTTTGTAGCAAGTGTTAAACATTTGGAAACGTTTCAAAGACCCAACTCTAGAATTCACAATCAATAAACGTTTCGTAAATTTCCGTATGCATCTTCTGTACACACATAGACTCGAGCTGAGAAACTAAGATCACTTATGTCTGCGAAACTGTGCAACTGAATTAAATATAGCCTGTGACAAATATTCATTAACAATTATCAGACCCTCGTTTTTAAGTTTAATTAAACCTAAGTTCAAAAAACTAAAATATAGCCTACTACCCTCGTCATATGCACACACTCAAAACCGTATACACATTTGTGTTTGTAATACAGACGTGTGTGTGTGTGTGTGTGTGTGTGCGTGCGTGCGTGCGTGCGTGCGTGCGTGCGTGCGTGCGTGTGTGTGTGTGTGTGTGTGTGTGTGTGTGTGTGTGTGTGTGTGTGTGTGTGTGTGTGTGTGTGTGTGTGTGTGTGTGTGTGTGTGTGTGTGTGTGTGTGTGTGTGTGTGTGTGTGTTTGTTTCTTCTTCATCTATTTATAATCTATGTTCAAAATATTTATAGTTATAATTTCTTCGCGAAATTAGTTTAAAATATTTAAACTTTAAAATATTGGATTTTTATTATTGGTTATGGTGATATTGGTATTTATCTTTTCGTTATTATAAGTGTTTAATGGACATAGTTAATAACTTTAACCTAATAACTACCTTATAAGGGATTCAAAATCTTCCTTTTTCATCAGTAATCTCAATGAGCAATCTTCAGAAAAGATGAAAGACCTTTGCCATTTAGCTTGTTATGAAGACAACGTTACTAGTTTGATTAAAATGTTTACTATTTTTATGAAACCAACCTCTACAAAACTTGAATACATTTTAATTAACTTCATTACATGTATTGGAAATTACACATTAGTCCAGGAGAAATAGCAGTTAAAAATGGTCAAATAAATAAATGTTTTCTTACAGCAAACTAATGGCACAATTTAGTCAAATACATCATAAATAAATAAAAAAAACCATTCCGAACCAAAATCGTCTATTAGGGGGTATAGGAGGGGTGGTTTTTAGGGGTGAAAATGGTTTTTTGCAATTTGTGAGTAAACAATGCATCTTATTGAAAAAAGTTAAATGTAAAAGTTGTTGGAAATAAAAAAATCTACAACTTTTGTAGTAATCATTTTTGCCCTAACCTCAAAAATTCCCCCAAAAAATTCAAAAAACCGTTTTTTTTGTTTTTAATTTTTTTCTTTTACAAAAATGGTTCGATTGAGCTGAAAGTTTGATGAAATATACTTTGTGCTATTCTAAAAATACTGTATTTTTTTCATTAAGAAATATTCAGCCGTTATAATAAAATTTCACTTTAAAAAAATATTTTGATAATTTTCAATCACCATTTTGAAACATTTTTTTTAATCAAAACAGGTTCTCTGACGGCTCATTATTTTAGTTTTTTTGTCTATTTTGAAGAAATAAAATTAAAAATATGTAGTTTAATTGAAAAAACTGCAGAAAAATTGAAAATAAACAAAATATTGACATTTTTCATTATACATTGTATTATTTACGTGGAAAAATTGTTATTATTTATCTAAATTATAATTTTTTTTATACCAGTGCTATTTGTAAGCATTAGGCAAAATAATAATAAATTATGCATATTTAACAACTACGTGGAAATTTTTAAATAAATCAAAAAACAGGATTCGAGTCTTAGTAATTTTTTTTTTAATTTGTATTTTCCATCATATATTTTTTATTTCTTTAAAATATTTTTTACAATTCTTATTGAAATTAATCAAGAAACCATTATTTCTTTCCAAAAGTTTTTTTTGAATATTTATGTTTTTTTTCCAGTGAACTTAAAAATATAAATATATTTTTTTCATATTCTACGTCATCTGATCGTGATTCATACCATATTCTACTCAATTTTTTCCCTGCTTTTTTTAAATGTAATGATTGTATCTCCTTTCATTGAAGGAAACACAAGATCGTTATCAAAACTATCACTCAATTTTTTTTTAATGTATTTAATGTTGGGATATCACCATCAAAATCTTCTTTAATTTCGTTATGGGAAAATTGGCACTCGGATGAATTTTTTTAAAGTAATACACGCAGTAACTTATGAAATCTTTAGAATCTACACTCGCTGTATGTCTACAAGATGTTGAGCTTGTCCCATCATAAAAAGATGACATGCACCTATTATGATAATAAGCTTGAACTTCATCTGATTCTTTGAGAAAATTCAGTCTAACTAACAGACTTTTATTAAATGATTATGAAACATCTCTTCTCTTTAAAGTCGATAAAATTTTTCATTAGTCTCAGCCTTCTGCATGCCGCGAAATGCTCTATTTTGGTTACAAGGTTCTTCACAAAAAACACAATGATGCTCAAAATTAAAATCACATGCTTCTTTCATAATCTTCTTCCCAATAGATTTTGATCGAGGTCTATAGTATGCTGGTCGACAACCATCATGAATGTGTGCTTCAGTCAATTTCTGAAATGTTTTGTACCGCTGATCTTTGCTTTGTTTACTTGACGAAATAAGAGTATCTATCCCTCGACTTTTTATTTTCACCAAATCTCCATCGCGGCTTTTACAAATGATACAAGAAGGTACCTTTTCCACCATTTACATGAGTCTATAAAATGCAGAAAGCACGATAAAATTAGTATACTGAAAATACGTAAAAATTACTAGATAAATAGCATGCGTAAAATTGTATGCACAGAGACAAAGATTTATGATCTGTATTATTTTTAATAATTTTTATTGAATAATTTGTATAACATTTTGTTTTGCAAAAGTTTTACTTACGATTTGTATTTTATATGGACAAAAATCTTGCAAATTGCTAATCACGAGGCTTATTTCACGACACTACTCCAATATAACTTGACTGACGACAAAGCAGCTGTTTATTGAATGCTTAGAAACATACTGAGACCCGTATAATAGAAGAATAGGATTGACCCCGCCCTTTTACTTCAAGGACACTATTATATACCTGTAATCCAACTTTCACATTCAACAATGTTTCTAAATACTTTTTCAAAATATTCGAGAATTCTTCAACATTAAAAAAAATTATAATTTAAATAAATAATAACAATTTTTCCACGTAAATAATACAATGTATAATGAAAAATGTCAATATTTTGTTTATTTTCAATTTTTCTGCAGTTTTTTCAATTAAACTACATATTTTTTATTTTATTTCTTCAAAATAGACAAAAAAAACTAAAATAATGAGCCGTCAGAGAACCTTTTTTGATTAAAAAAAATGTTTCAAAATGGTGATTGAAAATTATCAAAATATTTTTTTAAAGTGAAATTTTATTATAACGGCTGAATATTTCTTAATGAAAAAATACAGTATTTTTAGAATAGCACAAAGTATATTTCATCAAACTTTCAGCTCAATCAAACCATTTTTGTAAAATAAAAAAATTAAAAACCAAAAAAAACGGTTTTTTGAATTTTTTGGGGAAATTTTTGAGGTTAGGGCAAAAATGATTACTACAAAAGTTGTAGATTTTTTTATTTCCAACAACTTTTACATTTAACTTTTTTCAATAAGATGCATTTTTTACTCAAAAATTGCAAAAAACCATTTTAAACCCCTAAAAACCACCCCTCCTATACCCCCTAATAGACGATTTTGGTTCGGAATGGTTTTTTTATTTATTTATGATGTATTTGACTAAATTGTGCCATTAGTTTGCTGTAAGAAAACATTTATTTTTTCAATCAGGTAATACGACTGGACTACATGATTAACTTTGACAATATACTTAGTTTTTTACAAATGTATTTATTCTGCATCTTTCTAGTTGCTATCACGGTAAGACCAATGTAAAAATATTCAGATTTTATATTTATTCTTACTAAACAAATATATGAATTTCTATGATTACTTTTGCATAATATTGCATTATTATCCAGTTTTGAGACCTGTCAAAAATGCTAAAGCTCTTCGTGAAATTTGAAATCAATTACAGTCCTAAATAGACACTCACAAGAAAGATAACTAATAAAAACGTTTTAATTAACAATTAAGTTATTTATAGAAGCTAATGATAAATTATATAAACGTATCATATTATGAATCACTTGAAAATATCGACAAGTCGCCAATCATATGCTGGCCATTCATCATATGAGAGGGATGATCCAAAATAACACTGACTCGATGGATATTATAGTCTATGTATGGATACTAGTGATGAACTGTTGGACAATAAAAAAACAATCAACACCAGGCACGAATACACTTTTTAATATATTTTCCCTTACAGAAAATGTTAGTATTATCTATATATAGAGTGTTTATGAATCTGACCTTACAAAAATAATTTAGCGACATATCCCATATATTTTTTTTTAAAACTAGGCGAAAATTAGATGAATTCAGAGAATTGTTAGTAGATATATTTTTTAATTTATCAGCATGGGGATCTGAATACTTACTTTTTCGGGTATGGCATTTGCATATGAATACTGTTTTTATTTTCTCTTCTTTTAATTCAAAAGAAGTAAAACTAAATGTTCACAGCAATACAATTCAATATTTAGGCAGTATATAGGCATTTGGAATACATACAGACATTATTTAATGAAAATAGACTAACCATCTCAAACTGGATTTAGTTTAATACGTTTTCTGATATAATCTTATAAATAAAAATGAATCGCAAAATGTGTTTCTAAGCGCAAATCTTGAGAACGACTGGACCACTTCGCTTAATTCCTTTTGTAAAATGTTCATTGAAATCCATGGAAGGTTTTTATGAAGCAAAATATAAGAAAAGTTACCTTGCACTAAACAGCTGTTCAAACCTTCAGTTTTATGGCGACAAATTGGCTGAAGCATCTGTTTACATTTAAATTTAATGAAATAGTAAGTAAACAGTAATTGATCAGTAGTGTAATGCAGATAGTAAATATGAAGTTAATATATAAATTGTAATCCAGATTGCGCCAGTGATGGTTTTAAATAATCTAATGCATTTTAAATATTATTTAAACACTGTTATGTAACCAACCTTAATGGAAAAGTTATGATTTTTTCACATAAGTTACTTTAAACTGGTGGGCTTCCTTGACATTGTGATATTGCATTTTAACAGTGGCTTATGGAAAACAGAGAAATGGACACTAACATGCCTCAACGATTCATTGTTTCCCTGGCTACAGTCCAAAAAGCAAAGACTGGTATAACGCAAAACTTTAATAATGATTATTTTGGAATGTTGCATAACCTTAATAAGGATTTCCCTCTTATACGGAAAGTACACATACTTATGTGTGTATTTTCTTCATCAGGACAAGGCAATCTAAACTATGTCAACACGATTTTGAACAAAATAGATTTCTGAGAACTAGATAATCGAACGTATATAGTATTTTGATCGAGGCAATAAGGCAAGCTAAACTTTGACATAGTAGGTAAGTGAAATTTAAACGGTCTTAAGTAGGCACTTTTTAACCGAAATAGGCATTTCGGTCCTACGTAAGTATATTTTTTTTTCTTCGTCAGAACAACAAGGCAAACTCTACTATGGTACTGGAAATATCATAGACCTGAAATATATGACAAGGACTGGAAATAGCCTATACGCTTTTTGACCGAAGTAAGTTTCCGAGACCTGTGTGATCCGAGATCTGTGTTTTCTTGATCGGGGTTACAAGGCAGATTCAGCTGTAACGTTATGTATATAATTAATTAGAACCAGAAATGCTCCTACACGTGCCAAACATGATATAGTAATTAAGTTAAACTCTTGATACTATTTACCATGAACTTAAATAATATCTACCTGATGTATGTAAATACGTTTTAAAGTTTTTATAGGACTCCCATTATATTACATCATAATTGCTTTTACTAAGTAATATAAGGACTTCGGTTCTAAAGATTGCGTGCAAAGCCGCGGGTAACAGCTGGTACCAAATATTAACCAAATATGTGAGAATCCAATTTAAGGTGGTATACTGCAATAGCCTAATCACCTTTAAACTTTTGATTAATTCATAGGATTCTTCTCAAGATATAATTCATTAAAAATTGTATAAGACTAAAACGCAACTACACGTATTATAACTAATTAATAATGTTGTATGCTGTAAAAAATGAAGGTCTTTTAACCCTAGATGAAGGAATATTTAGTTGTTATGCTTTATACAACACTCTTTGATGTGTTGACGAAGTGTGCAACACACAAGGATTAAAAAATAGTATTTTAACTCCTTAAATTGATATTGGTAACAATATTAAAACTAAAAATTTAAAAAGTATGTTTGGGTATTTTTCAGTATTTACTATTTTTTGAGCTTCTATTGTCTTTCTTCGTTCTTAAAATTCTTTTTAGTGGTATTTAATTTTTAATGAAGATAAAATCATTGAAACCCCTTTTTGTATACTGAAATATTGTATAAGACTTGGTAACATTTTATTACAAATTATTGTACCATTACATCGTAAAATACCAGAGAGGTGGACTTAAATTAGTTACAAGTTTACGATATGTATCTTTTATTTATGGGAAAAGCTACTAAATACTTTTAAAAAATCCTCAGTTTTATTACTGGAAAATGGCAACAAATATGAGGTTGCTTTCTAATTTCATAGTAAGAATATAAATAATTTAAGTATGTGTGTTGTATATCAGTGCCAGAAGGTAACAAACTAAATTCAACAACAAGGATCCAAAGTACAAAATTCTGTATAAAATATATTTTAGTTGATTAAACTGAAGTTTCATTAAGCTTAAAAACGTGGCTATATTTTTAACAATTCGTTCAGTACAAATGTTAATTTTTTTATTCCAGTATTTTTGATTGTTTGATAATTTCTTGTCTCCATTTCATTACAAGCACTGCTCTGAAACACATCAACAAAATGTACGGTCTACTGTACTGACAATGATTTTTATTTTGACCCCGTAAGAACAATGTAACATTTCAAACGATTTTATGCTCTTAGTTTTAGTCGCATAACTATGAAAGATGTCGCATTTTAAAGGTATCATTAAAATTACGCAAACCTTTTTTTATATTTTTGATATTTGAAAAGTATACACTTTATAAGAGTGTTTCAAGACTAAGGTTGTTCTTATGAAGTAAAATTCAAAGTTGTTTCATCACAGCCGACTCTTAAACCTATAGTAGCCTATATCATGAATGTCCTTAATTTTCCAACTTTAAACCGTTTACTTGTACAGAATGTTGTCTGAACTTTTGAGGTTAGACTGGTTAGACTTATTTGATTCTATTTCCTAATATTAATATGATTATTAAGTCACAATGTAATTTCTGATAGTTGTAATAACTTATTAGTGTTGAAACAACTCTAAAAAATATGAGTTTGCCTTCGTTTCTTAAAGATTTTAAACTCACTCCGAGACTGAATTTTAAATTTTAATCCTAAATGGGGTATTTACCCTTATTTATAAATACCTAGGCATTTTACATCCTTGCCTACATCAGGTTTCTTAGAACACGTGTACAGCAATTTTACTTATTGCTACAAATCTTAAATACTGTATTACAATCGCTTTTAAGCGCTTACTTCTCTACTCTGTAATTATTAAAAACTTTGTTCATATCTAAATATTAAACACATTCGCTCCCAATTGGCACATTAGGAAACTTCTAAAAGAGAACTGTAATATTATGGACCACTAAGTATGGCCATGACTCTTTTCACAGACCAAAAGTAAAACTTGTTCAAAGCATGTTTGTTTTTCAATAATGATGATTTATTCGCAATAAAATGAAATATATCAATGAATGTTTTACGCGTTTGTATAGTGGCAAAATATGTGCCTCTCGGTTTATAGAATTAAAAGTTCCATAATTATTGCTATTGACCAATTGGCAAATATTGTGTGTATATATTTCGAATATTCAGGGGTATACTCAAATAAAACTTCAATCTGTATTGAACCGTATTTTCTTTGCATATTACTTAGTCTTTACATTAAAAATGTTTAAAGGAAGTTACTGATACTTATTTAGATCTTCATTTAGCGTTTATGCCACTCTCTGAAACAAACATCTGGAATGCGTTGTCCATAACATTTCTCTTTGCTGTTCTTGCACACACTGCAAACATAGAAGGTGGTATTCCTTTCTTTTTTGGTAATCCTCTAATGCAGGAATCGACATTTTTTTCGAGCTTCACAGGAAGATGGTCTTCAGTTGATGGTCACCTTTTAGGTCGTTTCGCAGCAGTAGGATCGAGGAATAAGCTGCACTTGGAGGTAACTCTCTATTACTGAGTCTCTGAAAAGCAAATAGGTCATTTCAGGGCAAAGTTTCTGGTACAAATACATGCTTTTCCACGAACAAGCATCCATAAGATGGAAGAATACTTTTATGTACTATCGTAAGGATTTTATGGGCGTTGAGTAATAGTTGATCATCTGGTCGCTTTTGTCAATTCCACTGTTTCGAAGTAACACCTTATCTCTTATTGGCAACATTTTCCATTTCAGGATCATTCATAGTTTAAATTGTCAAACATTTCTCTTGTCTCTCCATTTCATGACCATCACATCTTTTTATTGTTGGCTGATGCTCTGGCCTTTCTTCAGCTTATTGTCAACCATTTCTTTGGGATTGCCCTCTATCTTTGCTTGAAGTGTCACACACGCTAGTGTGTTTATTCTATTAGGGTATCTGCCAGAGTGACAATTTTATCAAAGTTATCTAGAAAAAGGGCATGTCCCTTGTTCAGGTCCATAAGTCTTATGACCATCTCAAATGTGTGGCCTGTTTCGTGATCTACCACGGTTTCCGTACCAAAGTTTTATCCCGTACTTGTGCTTTTTATTCTTAATACATTGCCTAAAAGACAATAGTCCACGCGATAAAATCAAAGCTTCATCGGGGGCAAATTCTTGACAGGACTGAAAATTTCTGGAAACTTATCAAAAAGTATGTTTTTAGCACATTTTCTATTTTATGTGCCTACTTTCAATTTTATCGCTTTCAGTGTCATAAAAGAAAAGACATTGCAGGATTGGTTGGAAACTGTTTCGAGACATTGTGTTACTGAAAACAGGATGTTCGTATAAATTTGAGGTTGCCCAAAATTGTTTTTAATAGAGGGGGGAAAGTTTCCCATAGGTATATGAAGGACTAAGAACTTTTTTAACTCATCCGTAACAACCCGCTGTCCATTTGTTCAAATGTTGGTGCCGTGGCAAAGTCGTTCTCCGCGCTGTGTCAGCTAGTTTGTTCACCCAAATGTTGATTAAAAGGACATCACTGAATAGCTGCCCAAATATTTCAATAAGGTTTTTAGTTTCCTTGTGAATTTCTTGTTGGCCAAGAAAGTTGTGAATTTTACTGACATATTCATCTATTAATTAGCTCATTGTCAATAGCGCCTTCATCACAAAGACTTTTAATAATCTTGGTCTTTTAGGCCCAAGCTCCATAGTTTATAAACACGTAATTGACGCTTGTAAACAAAGCTCGATAAACAAACATCAATCAAACACTTTCTAAGCTAAGTTTATTGCATCATATCTGATTGGAAATTGACATGAGACTGAAAACAGTGCTACTAACTCAAAACAATAGATTTACCCTACCGTCTGCATAGCCGAAAACCAAGTAGCAAACAGTTGTGCCAAAAATATCTATAGACCGCATGCAAAGTTTTAGGTTCAACATATACACCGTACAGAAATTATTTCATATTATGTTTGACAGTGACAGTATCACTAAACACCCATAAGGTGATATCATGTAAGTCAGTAATGTAACCCCCATATATTTTTCTCTCGAAATTCTGAAATGAAAATGAAATTAAATTTATTAATAATCATATTCTACTGTTGTCTAATTATTTAAATAAAAATGTTCAATTCTCTATTTCAAAATGCATTCGACAAAGAAGTACTTGATATTCACGATTTTCATTGTTCAACTTGGTTGTTGGTAGAATTAGTTAGAAAAAAGTCCAACCAGATATATATTCTGTTCAGAACCACTCAGATGAAGCTATGATTGAAGTACGTGATTGAAACATAACTGGGAGTTTGTAGAGGAAACTATTCATTTCCATCCCACCCCCACACCCCACCCACCCCAGTTCTTGTCTCACCTCTGTTTTTCATCATTTGTCATCGCATTATTAGTCAATAATAAAAGCACTGATACATTATTCAATCATTGAAAGTATAATATAATTCATTAAAATACAATTGAATCACTTTTAATCTCATGTTGAAATGTTCAAAATAATTTAACCTACTTTTATTTTAACCTGTATGCTAATCGGGTACACCTTACCTGAGCGCCCAAGGTATAGGAGATTACTCATCATGTACTTACTTACTATTCAACTGTCGTATAAGAACAATTTAAGTTCGTCAAAGTAAAACTAACATCCAGTTGAAACCTCTCCATTAACCAATTCCCCCCCCCCTGTATTGTATAGATCTGATATTTAAATTTACATTTCATTGGTTATTTAGCTGGGGTTTCCTTTGTCACATAAACAATGTACTTTGAATATGGCAATAATAAATATTTTTTCAATTAAAAAAGTTAATTATAGTTATTTACTAATATCACAGTACTTGCCTAAAGTGTAGTCTCCCGGAAGATTATACTTAGTACTTTCACACTGGTTTGTGGCACACCCTCGTATCAAATAGATTACGCCTTGTAATGTTAAGAAGCTCTGTAAAACGAGGTCGACCTCGAGGTATAAAGTTCAAAACTCTCCCGGTACTCCATGACAGAACGTATCTCAATCAACTAACGTATGGGAATACCATTTTTAGATGTGTATGATACGTTAGAGAATTAATTTAAGAAGCTTATGGCACTAAGATAATACTAAAAGTAGTGTTAAACTATCGGTTTTACTAAAGAATGTTTCAATCATATTTAATTAATTGTGAGTTAAAAAGTATAGTGTGCCTAACTGCTTTTTTTCTCATTTTAATTGACAGGTAAAAGCGGGAAACTTGTAATAAGTCTTCTTTCTTTCATGCCTTTGCTGCTAGACGGCGCGGCGATATCTGTAAATGCCGAAGAACACCGCAGGGGTTAAATAGGGTGGCAATGCCCATGGTCTGAGGCCTCGCTGCACAAATCTTGAACAAATCTGGTGAAAGTGCTTTCGAAGGATACAAACCAACTGAAAATGTTATACTCAAATTTGAAAAGAGAACCTGTTGATATATTTTACTACATAATTCCGTTTCGACATTTTGCAGTGTTGACAATTCAAAATTTTAATGAAACTTTTGAGTTCTTAAATGAATGCTATGGAGAAGTATTTGTATACAAAACTAAAATTTGAAAACACATCATTACTTAAAACATCCCAGAAATCCCTTTTTATTATGAATTTTATAAAATAAATAACCTATCATACTATTAAGATGTGATAGGCTAGCGATACAAGCTTTCCACCTAAAGGTTTTCTATTCTTGCATTCGTAAGATAGATTAAAACAAGCCAAAGTAGAAATTTCAGCAGGCACTGAGGAAGCTAATGTTTGGAATTGTTACATTTGATTCAGTTATTCACATTCAAGAACTTTAAAGTGCTTGCAAGAAAGCTAGTGCTGAAGCTAGCTAATGAGGACTGGAAGCTAATGAGAACTCTTATGGAATAGAATAAAATATATGTATTGTCTAAGCCTTGTGAGCAATGGGCATTGTCAATAAACAATATAATCAAATAATTCTATATTACATTATTATGAGATCAATAAAACTGAGGATCGATTAATAAAATTGCATCCTTCAGATTTAACAAGAATCACAATAAAATGTATAATAAATAACAAAAATATTTAAAACACCACAATAAGAAAGTTTTTACTTTTTACTCGATACTACAAGCTACTCCATTCACTTCTCTAACACGCCATATACATTTGAAATTTATGTTGGTATTATGTTTTCAGGGTGAGCTGTTACGTTTTTAGTGAGGCGCGTATTGTTGCCAAGCGCTGGGGGCTGAGTGACACTTAAGCTTCTTGCCACCCAATGGTCTCGTGGACCGGCTGGTTTTTTGTTCCATTCAATCATTTATTGCCGTTAACATTTTGTATAACGCATAACATAGTAGATACTTTAAGGTCAACATATTAAAAATCCATAGTCCACATCATACAATTCTTGTTCTTTATACAGACATGTATTTATTAAAATGCTCTCTGTTGCCTTTTTGGATCTAAGCCTTCTTGACATCTACAGGTATTTTATTGAACAGTTAAACTCACAAGTAATTAAAAAATGTTTTTTTATTGCTATATGTACATTTGACATTTGTTAGGTCTAACCCTTTCCTTGTACGTCATGCACGTCGACAAAATTATGAAAATATGTTAGGTTATGTTCATAATTAGGGCAGGACATTAAATCTGTTGAACAACTGCTTACAGAAAGTATTCCAATTTGAACCGCAAAGTATCGTTATTGCTTTCCTCTGCAGTACAAAGAGTATATAGCAGCTTGAAAATTACTCTACAATAAGATGACATATGTGAGGTACATAAACATAATAAATACAGAGAAGGATCTTGTTCGCCACATTGTCCTTTACGTTTCTTAGCATAAACAACGCCTTTAAATGTTAAATAGCAACATTGTAACTGAACCATTTCAAATTGGATTTCTATGCCCAATAATTTTAAACACATGACTTCTTCTTTCCTTTATGTGATACTAAGTGGAAGATCAAGAACATTACTTGCACTAAGGGAAAGTTTATTAGCTGCACACCAGTCACTTATAATATTATTGTGAAAATGACAGTATCATTCATAAATAAATAAATAAATAAAAAGGCCTTTATTCATGAGCGATTTTCAACATTGATGTTGTTTTACAAAATAACTCAGGTCATGTATAAACTAAACATACAATATACAACCAAACAATAAAAATAACTTCACAATATTCCTTAAGCTAACATTTTTTTTTAATTTGTCTTTAAACGCCCTCATACTTAAATATTTCATTTCAGGTGGCAGGCCGTTGTACCGCTGGGGACCGAAGTAAGAAAAGCCCTTTTTCCCTCTTTCAAGGCGCACGCGCGGCACCGCCAGAAGGGCATCCTGTCTCGTCTTACGCTCACTGATTATTGACCGGGCAACTAATTTATTTTTTAGATATGTTGGCCTACTGGTCGTCAATACCTTGTGGACAAGAGACACAGTTTGAATTTTGCAAGTGTCCTGTATTGATGGAATTTGAGCCAATTTACGATAAGAACTGATATGGTCATATTTCCTCAAACCATACACAAATCTTATGGCTCTGTTTTCTAACTTTGTTAAAATTAATAATTTTTCTTTGGTCAAGCTATTTCCAAATGCGGGGAGAGCATAATATATTAAAGGTAATATCAATCTGGATCAATAATTGACAATCTGGAGCTTAGCTGACACCGGCAGGAACGACCTCAGCCTGCAAACAATCCTCAATCTACAAATGACCTTCTGATATATATATATATATATTTTACATGACTTGTAAACTCTAGTTGTGAGTCTATTTTAACACCCAGAATCTTAACAGTTTCACTGAGAGACAGGGGCGAGTTATTCAACATGACGTCACCGGGAAGAGATTGGCCGGTGTTATTAAATCTCACATTTAAAACTGTACATTTATCTGGGTTTAATTCCAAGCCATTACTTTCCGACCACATTAGCACTTTTGAAAAATCATTGTTAATTTTTGTTAGTGCCGTTTTTGCTTCTGAGGATGGGTAAGGAAGCAATAGCTGGCAATCGTCAGCATATGAGTGCAGGGAACAAAACCTTATCGTGTCGGCAAGATCAGCCGTATAGATGGAAAACAAAATAGGACCGAGGCAGCTGCCCTGTGGAACTCCACCAGATTTGTGCAGTATGTTAGAGGAATCATTACCAATTTTGGTGATTTGAGATCTTCTACTTAAATAAGATGCGAAGAATCTTACAGAGGCATCATCAAACCCATAAAATTTTAGTTTTGCGATGAGCATTCGGTGATTGACAGAGTCAAACGCCTGTGAATAATCTAAAGACGTCAAGGCACAGCAGAGATTCCTATCCACTGCAGAATACATGTCATCAAGAATATCCACAAGAGCAGAGGAAGTGCTGAAATCCTTTCTGAAACCAGATTGATGTTCAGGCAAGACATGTTCTTGTTCTATAAAGGATGAAACTTGTTCAACTACTATCTTTTCTAATATTTTGGAGACCACTGGAAGAATCGAGATAGGTCTGAAGTGAGAGGGTAATGAAGGATTGTTAGACTTTGGCAGAGGCAAGACAATACTTCGCTTCCAAGAATCAGGAAAGCAGCCAGTCACCAGGCATCTATTTACTAGGTGAGTGATAACACCAACACAGAAAGGACTGAGACTCTTCACCATCACAATATTTATACCGTCCGCTCCACAGGCCGTAGAGGAGATGCTGTTCATCACTCTTTTTATGTCTTGTTCGGTAATGGCCATTAAATGAAAAACTGTTTTTAATTCTATCACACTGACTGTTCTCATAACACTCCAGCTGTTCCTCACTGATTCTTTTATCACAACCCATTCGAGAAAAATAGTCATTCAAATCATCAGGTGAAAAACCATAAACATCACCTGCCTGTTTGGATTCCCATGCACCCGAGGATCAAAGAGTAGCCCAAAAAGCTTTCGAGTTTTTTAAGTTCAGATTATCATTGTAATATTTCTTTTTGGCCTTCCTTATAGATGCATTCAGTTTATTTCTTGCCTCGCAGTATCGTCTTCTTGCTTCCACGCTATTATCTATGATACACATAGCTTTATATTTATTTTTTTGCCTAATTCATCTCATCACATGTTTTGCTTTTCACATAAGACCTAGGTAATCAGCGAACAAATACGACTTGGACCTTCAGCTCTTAGACTAAATGGAAGGTCACTGATCAAAACAATAATGTGATGGGGCCCAAGATGGAACCCTGGGGTACATCACGTGCAACATGGAGTGTCTCATAAAAAGATCCATTCAGATGCACTATGATTTATTATCCAAATAAAACAACATTGTAAAACTAAGCCATTAAAGCTAAGGAAATACAATTCACTAAAAATAACACTACATTCCACTGTTTCAAAGGCCTTAGACATGCCAAAGAACATAAAATTTACATTAGGTTTCTCCTCTAAACCTAACAACGAGAAACTTAATAGCACCAACAGTGCTATGTTTAGCTCGAAGGCCAAATTGAGTACTATAATTCGAAAGCAAGACCCATCTTTACTTTATTTGAGGGCGCAACAGATAAGAAATAATGTATATATGTAATGCATATGTAAATATTCAAAGAACTCCACATTCTCGACGTAACTCTACTAACGCACGTCTCCTTGTCGCGTAAATGCAAGAGTATTCGGTTATAATTAGTGTGATTGATTCACTTTGCTGTTATATTATCAATTATGTGTGTAATTTAAACATTCACTTAATATTTTTACTCTTCTATATTCGATTTACAAAAATAAAGATCCATTTATATGATCTAAGAGAACAAATAATAATAACAATAATAAAGAATGAAGAAAACAAACATTCAATCAAGACTAATATCTATGATTAGATCGAAATTATTATTATTACCGCTATGGACGAAAATAGTTGAGGTCTAACGATTTTTGTATTACATAAACATGGAGCCGACATTATTTAATTCAAATGCATCGATATATGACCGGCCGGAGCATGGGTGGTAGGCAGCAAGAACAGTGTTTTACAATATTGCTAACTAAATTATATAGTTCACTTTTTTCTGTGACAAGCACTGGCCTACAGGAAATAAATAAGTAGAGCTAAAACACGACATGCACCTTGTTACTCCTGTATACAGGTAGAAATATTGTATTCGTGGTTAAATGTCTATTTTAGTTTCAATTTCATTGTTATAATAAATCAAAACTAACAGTCTTTGTTTGGTTATTAAATAGACTTTTAACGGCTTTGCTAAAATCCACAAAGGGTTTCCAAAAATTTGTTTTAAGATTTCTGTTCCTATATAAAATATAGTAATCATACAATATAAATTTACGTTATAGCGATTAAACTGAAAATTTGTGCTTAGTGTAAACAGTAAAATGACATACATGTATAATTACGTGTCAATATGGCCTCTGGGCCTCGCCCCACCTGGTGTAAATTTGGCGTTATAAAATAAGTTGTAATGATCAAAATAAAAAAACTAGCTTAAATATGTTAATGACGTTTACAGAGTTAGGCTACTATTGATTATCCTGGCCATGCTTTTAAACAAATGGAAATTTTTAACACGTTAATATAAATAAAACTGTAGAAGCCCGAGTTTTAATTTCGTAATCGTATGTCAGCGAAATATCCAAGTATTTAAAACTTATCTATCACTCATGTCTTTTCAGCTCATTTCCTTTTTCCAACCTATTGTTGGTATGCATCTCATCTCTATTGGATAAAATGAAATAACGTAGAAGAATAACTGAGAGTGACAACCATCAATCGTTGGAGCCAGACAATCCATCACACACAGACAGTCCTGACAGCACGAACGGGGAAATAATGTTCACTATACAGTATAATGAAATACAGTTTATACGCCAACTGGTCTACATTTAGAAGCCCCACTTTAGACAATGCCATCACACACAGACAGTCCTGACAGCACGAACCGGGAAATAATGTTCACTATACAGTATAATGAAATACAGTTTATACGCCAACTGGTCTACATTTAGAAGCACCACTTTAGACAATGCCATCACACACAGACAGTCCTGACAGCACGAACGGGGAAATAATGTTCACTATACAGTATAATGAAATACAGTTTATACGCCAACTGGTCTACATTTAGAAGCCCCACTTTAGACAATGCCATCACACACAGACAGTCCTGACAGCACGAACCGGGAAATAATGTTTACTATACAGTATAATGAAATACAGTTTATACGCCAACTGGTCTACATTTAGAAGCACCACTTTAGACAATGCCATCACACACAGACAGTCCTGACAGCACGAACGGGGAAATAATGTTCACTATACAGTATAATGAAATACAGTTTATACGCCAACTGGTCTACATTTAGAAGCACCACTTTAGACAATGCCATCACACACAGACAGTCCTGACAGCACGAACGGGGAAATAATGTTCACTATACAGTATAATGAAATACAGTTTATACGCCAACTGGTCTACATTTAGAAGCACCACTTTAGACAATGCCATCACACACAGACAGTCCTGACAGCACGAACGGGGAAATAATGTTCACTATACAGTATAATGAAATACAGTTTATACGCCAACTGGTCTACATTTAGAAGCACCACTTTAGACAATGCCATCACACACAGACAGTCCTGACAGCACGAACGGGGAAATAATGTTCACTATACAGTATAATGAAATACAGTTTATACGCCAACTGGTCTACATTTAGAAGCACCACTTTAGACAATGCCATCACACACAGACAGTCCTGACAGCACGAACGGGGAAATAATGTTCACTATACAGTATAATGAAATACAGTTTATACGCCAACTGGTCTACATTTAGAAGCACCACTTTAGACAATGCCATCACACACAGACAGTCCTGACAGCACGAACGGGGAAATAATGTTCACTATACAGTATAATGAAATACAGTTTATACGCCAACTGGTCTACATTTAGAAGCCCCACTTTAGACAATGCCATCACACACAGACAGTCCTGACAGCACGAACGGGGAAATAATGTTCACTATACAGTATAATGAAATACAGTTTATACGCCAACTGGTCTACATTTAGAAGCACCACTTTAGACAATGCCATCTGCATTTCAATAGCACCTTGGTTTTCAACAGAATAGACGTACTTAATAAAAGGGTAGTGTAACAATAAATTCAAGGCTGGTGATAGGGGAATAATTATGCCAGTTTAACCTGTTATAATTATGTTTTTGAAAACTGATTTATATATTTCTGTATTATATTGCAAATAAACAGTAGTATATGTAAATGCTTGATATTAATCGCAATAAAACCTGGGCAAGAAATATACTAGGTTCACAATGTTATGTTCCAGAAAACACGACTTTGAACTTATCATAGATTTTATACTTAACTTTTTACGTTATCCTAAGGGAATCCTTTAATCTTTTAGTAGCCTTATTAAACATTAGTCATTAGTTTCGAAGTGAAGTGTTCATTTCGAAAGAGTTCGTTTAAATAATTGTGCTTACGTCATTTGATTGTCGATTGGGGTGAATAAACAATGGATACTAAGAGTAGTTTCAAGAGGGGAAAATTATACACAGTGAAGCACGTAATGTGACAAAGAATAAAAGAAATTCGGTGTTTCCTTTAAAGAAAGCCACTGAAAGGGCTGCCTTTTACAAATCTAAATCCCTAAGCAGTATTTATAAATTTAGAAATGAGTGTAAAAAGTACGGTAATTTGTCCTTGTCAACCCCAGGAAAGAAAAGGAAAAGGTACGGCTTACTGGAATGTCACAATCAACACTTTTGACAAATACGTAATTAGAAATATCGTATGTGATTACTATAATCATAACAAAACAAAAGTCCATCCTTAAAAGTTTTCCTGCCTATCGTGAAGGATAAAATCGATTTCTCTTGGAAAAAAGATTATCTGCGTAACATTCTACATGAAATTGGTTTTAAGTGAAAGAATTAATAGACTAATAGACTCAAACTATTCATCGAACGTTTAGACAGTGTTAATTCCGGATTTAAGTATATGCAAGATATTAAAAAGCTGAGAAGTGACAGCTGGAAGATATTTTATATGGACGACAGTTGGGTAGACTCTAATCTAACTTTCCAGAAACGTTGGCAAAGTGACGATATAACTGATGTCCCGACTACAAAGACAGGAGACTTATCATCATATATGTTGGCTCTGGCGACGAGTTTCTGGACCGAGCAGAACTTGTATGTCAAAGGGATATATCAACAGGAAACTACCATAGACAAAGGAATAAATCCAATTTTTAGAAATGGGCAAGAGAAAAAACTCCTGCCCTTGCTTACTCTCGAATCAGTTATTGTAATGGACAATGCTACTTACCATAACATACAAGTTTATATACCTTCAACGAAAAAAACAGTTTAGTATGAAATGATACAGTGCTTTAAGAGGCAGAGGGTGTAATGTGAAAGACAAAGGCCAACTTGTTGAATCTAATTAATAACTACAAACCAGTTTAAAAAGCGTAGAAGGTTGGCACTCTGCTAAACATGAACAGTCGGGTGGGGATGTGTAGGAATTGGATAAGGATCAGGAAGGAAGAGGAAGTTTAACGTCAAACCCAGGACGAGCTGGCTGCCTTTATCTATCTATAACAATTCTTGTAGTTGAAAAATTAACAGGGATTCACTTTTGTTGGTGAGGGCGATAATGAGTAACACAAGCAGTAAAGAGTGTGCTACTTAATGAGCTCACTTTTGAATTATGCAAACGTGCCAGCATATGCTGGAACAAGATTTTCCAAGAGTTTTCAAAATTACTTAAAACTTAGAAACAAAATATTTACATTCAAAAATAATTTGAAAGTTTGTAGGATTTGTATTTTATCTTACTATTTTTGTATTGTCAAGGTAAACACGTTTAAATTAGTTTTTAAGTGATACACTTTTAAAAACAAACTGTATGTTATTGACCTAGACAATAATACATGTATTGTGTAACTGTGTGCAGAATAAATACAGATAATAAATATTAAACTGATTTGAATGTAAGGCATTGATATACCATAGATCAAAGGCTTATCTACCTCCATCCTCGTAACTTCAGAACACAAACAATTAGCCCAATTAATATCCTACGGCAATGTTATATGACCGATAGAGATCGTTTTGGGTCTGTATACAAATCTTACCACAATACTAAAATAGAGAGGAGGTTACTAATCACTACGTTTTTTTTTATTTCACGGACGTTGAAGACAGTAATTGATTTTTATTTTGTATATCAACAAATATAAAGAGAGACACCCATCTATTTTTTTACTACATGCTGTGAACCTGCATTCACTGATATTTAACTTGGCGTAAAATAATATTAAATAAGAATTCTGTTCTCTTTGTAGAACAGAAGAGAACATTACAAAAAATGTATTAACAGATTTATCTTACAGCTCATCCCATAAGTTTCCTACATGCAGGGCCGTACTCAGACTGCTTTTTTCGGACACTTACCGGCGCCTACTGACGGGGGCGCGGTTGCGAGACATGACGGGGTCCGGCCGAATATCTTTTCCGGGCCCGCCAAAAATGAGTACGGCCCTGCCTACATGCCAGTGAACAGTTGTTTTAGCAATAATTGTTCTGTAGATATGAGTTAAAATTATTGAATCAACCCTTCCCACCATATCTACATTATGTGTAGACAACTCGGTTGCTCCTGTGTTTTGGAATTGTGCCTAAAACATTATAGTGCACTAAATTGTGCGCCTAATGATACTCGTAGAATTAGTACACCTTTCCATTTAGACTACTCTGGATTTGCTCATTTTTTAGGTAAACCACAGATACTTCTTTTGTAGTCTTGCTGTCTATGATGTCGAAACAATGAAAGTTTGTTTTGAACACCTTCATTACCGAATATTATGGATCTTTTTAGATGGATTCTATAAATTGTTCCTAGTAACTGTAAAGTATCAAAATGTTGATGTTTTGAGAAACTTTAAATATTTTATACATATTTATATTTAAAGAATAAAATTTTGTTTAATGATTCGAAATATATTCTTTATGTTACTTGAAATTTTTAACCTCAATCATAAATATACGAGTGAAATATTTTCAATTTGACATAACATTAAAATTTTTGTTTGATTTTCTCTATAAGAAGCTGAGAAACCTCGCATTGCAATTAGTCCTGAAAGGATCTTTGTGCTTACTTCTATAGGGGCAGGATACTCGGGATGGGTGAGAGTAGACCATCTCTGTACCAAATTTCACAGTCAAAGATGGTAGAAGTAGCACGCCCTTATGTCTGGGCTGGAAACTGCCTTTAACACGTAGGGAGCCCCACTAACTCCAACAGAGCAGAATAAATAAAATTTCAATCAAACTGTGTATAATCATATGAGATTTTAATAACTGGCATTTTTATTCATAAAGTAAAAAGAAAATATAATAGACTGGAGTTGGTGTCAAAAATCTTTGACAAATATTATTAAACACATGCGTTGTAATAACCTCACTAACTTCCAAACTTTTATTATTTGAACACTCCTATAATTACGATTCCGGAGAAGTGTAACAGTAGCAAGGAGTGAAATTTAATAATTTTTAAGAAATTAAATATTTCCAAATGGTAAAATCAGCAAACTATAGGTTTTGTACTCTTTCTACTACTACCACTATCGATATTGATTAATAACACAGGTCACTAATACATGTCTAGCGCCAACAACGAAAGCGATCAGTCATATGTTAAGACTACTACATATTAACCGTTCAAAGAGATGACTGGTAGGCGTTCATGGCCACTATTTGCTGTCTCTCTTGCCTAAAGCGCAGGAAGTGTGGTATTATATTTGTCAAACCCTAAAGGTCGCAGATGGACTCGTCATTACGAAAAATTACAAAGTGTGAGCCTTGTGTTTTATTATAAAAAGCTGTTGTGGTTAAAGTATCAAACCAAATAAAAACAAACTAAACTATGATACCACTATGCATGTTCAACTACAAATACACTTTCAGTTTAACGCAAGTTAAAATATACCTGGATACACCGTAAGTATTCCGCTTTCTATGGACGTCAGAGTGACGAGTGTCAGCTGTTTGTTTTCTAGTGTCTGTGTCCGTGAGATTGTGCAACACGCAATAACTCGCATCCTCCTGGCACCATTTACTGCAAAAGTATCTGTGATTGATGTAGTTGTGTATGAATTGTGAATACAATATAAGTTGAGATAACAGTGAAAAGTACAATGTCGGGAAAACAGAAACATGTGACATTGAATTAGAAAAAAGTATGAAATTTTTAAACAGAGAAGGGTGACGAAAAAGTTATCTCATTTTTTTGTCCAATGAGTACAATGCAAAAATGCACAACATAAAACAGAAAAAACACTAGATTGAGTCGTTCTTCAACAGTAGGGAGTCATCTGCCAGTGTGAAGAAACTATTATATATCAGGTGTTTTCATAAGCAGAAGAAACACTTTACGCTTGGTTCATGCAAGACAGTAGCAGGCATATGCATATTTCAGGTGATGTCATTATGGAAAACGCCAAGTCCTTTTCCTAGTTAGTTTTTCATGGGTTCATCAATCGGCTAGACGTAAACTGTACAATCTCTGCCAACTTTTTATCATTACAGTAAAAGGACAATGTTCTAAGCAAGCTTGAAGTAAATTTAATATATGTGGAGCTGGTTTTTCCTGATGAACTTCTAAATGTTTAAAAGTTATTACATTACTTGTGAAGTCAAGACATGCACTATACATGTGTTTAATATTAATTAATAACCAAGCACATTTTTCATTTTATTATGGTAACAATTTTTACTCACAATGTATGATGTAGTAAGTAATATTTTATATTAAATGTACAGAGGTTTAAAAAAAGATATTTTTTATTGAAATAACTGTATTTAAATTTCTTTTTAACATACTGACGCATTATATATCTCAATTTTGTCTTGTTTGACCTTACTTACATGATCCAGCAATTTAGGTAATCCAATACCACCGATCCTAATATAGGGCCGGATTAGAAATATCCTACTGTATTTTAAAATGTTTATTTTATGTAGTAAAAACTATTTCCCATACAATTAAACATTATATAGTTTTAACAAAACAAAAATCCAAAACCCGTTTTGCCACGGTATTTGTTTGGTTGATCCTAATCTAAGAATAAGGTTAAAAAATGAAACTGATTTCTGTTTTTATATGTCAAAAATTGTTGTTTCAAATCAGAGAATCAATATTATTAGTTGTTAAACCTATTCTGACAGAAGGTCTGTTACTACATTTAATTGCTTCATACAGGACTAAGTTCTGTAAACTATGAAAAGTCAAAGAATAAAACCCATTTTCCACACCACTTGATAATTATGATAATGTTTACAGAAGGCTGTGTCTGCCTGACAGGGATTCCGATTGACACAAACTTACCAGTGTAGAAGTAACTTGGCGAACTTTGACAACTTGCAGATTGCTTTTGTATGGCACTGAAAATATGTACAAACTTTTCAATGTAATATCCGACCAATTAACTACATTTAAACTTGAGCAAATACTTTTCCAACTATTTTTTACTTATAGCTTTGGAATTAGTAAATAAACCAAATTATTATTAAAATTTTTTTTATTGCAGTTGTTTTATTTTTTAATTAAACACATAAACGATATTGTCGTGTAAGTTAGCAAGACAAAACATTGTGTAGAAATTGAGACAAAGCATCTTGCAGGAGTAATATTAATGATGTGTTTGATAAGATAAATGAGACAAACACCATTAGTAACTGCACATTACGGTGATGAGCAAAATACTCTGTACACGTTTTAGGTTAAATATATTTTTATAACTTTACCCTCAAAAAGTTTGCTTGCCTTTAAAAATATAATAAGCGCACACAAATGAAAATTAAATTTCTTCAAACAGAATCTATTTGAGCTATAAAACCAGTTTATAATAAACTTTATAGCTATTAATTTATTCAATAGCTAACGTACATTCTCCAATTGAAATATTCTACATTCATACCTTGAATTCGTATTTAAATGATACAAAAGTTATCCCGGAGTAAATAATTTATGGCCAAATAGCTGTGTTATAATCTAATTTCCAGAGCTCTTATTTTGTGTCGGATGTGCCTTACCACTTTCTCCTCACCTATTTCAATTGGTTTAAAATTCATAAAATCATTGATGAACATGTTCATTGGTTGGAGAATTCTATCTATATATATAAAAATGAATGTTTGTATGTTTGTCCTTTATGGAATCGTGAACTATTGGACCGATCATGATGAAAATTTGTACGTATATGTATTTTTCCACGGAGAAGGTTTATAAGCTATGCCCATCCCTTTCCCGATTCAGGATTCCGCCCCACTGGTTACAGAAATACCCATAAGAAATGCATTGCAGCAAACATATGTTAACGTCTTTTCAAATTTTTAATCAGCTGTTCTTTGTAAACATATATTACACTTATAGTTTTAAATCATAGAGTAAGCTTAAGAGAAACGACAAATTTTGTTTAAACTGTTTTTGCAATCACTGTTAAACATAGACTTTACTATCCAGATAATACAATTCAAATTTGACGTAAAAATTCACCTTTAACTGCAATATTTATTTAATATAAACCATGCTCATGCTTGATCAGAAGAGTAATGCAGATATCATAATTACTATCTTACGTTGGCTACAAATATAAAAAATGTTATAAAATCAACCTTAGTTGTTTTTTTTTGACAGAAGTATGGTTCTCAAAACTCCGTGTGTACATATTCTCTCGATCGAGACAACAAAGCAAGCTCAATCGTGGCATCGGAGATATAACTAATTTAATCTAAAATTTATTATAGTAAAAAAAAAAATTTACTAAGTAATATAAGGACTTCGGTTCTTAAGATTTGCGTGCGAAGCCGTGGGTAACAGCTAGATAGAGGCAGGAATATGGTACATACCTTCATAATACGCCCACGAGGCTCACGATGGAACGACTATCAATTATCTCAGCAATGTTTAGAATGTGATAGAAAAAGAATAAGTGAATATAGTGTACTGTTTTCAACGGGAAATTGCGTGCGAAGCCGCGGGCAACTTTTGCAAAAAATTATTGAAATGCGCAGCAAAGCGCGCCGGGCCCGCTAGTAACCAATAAGAATTCTCTTCATGCACTATGTTTTATTAAACCATCTGTAGACTATTTTGGACGGAGAGCTTGAGGTCTCACATAAGCAGCAGACTCAGGAGTGTACAGAGGAATATATAACAATTATTATCTAAACAATAATAATTGTACTTTTTTACCTACTTGACTCTCTCCTGTAAGAATAAATTTGCAATTTTGGCTGAAATTAAGTTGCTATCTATATATTATTATTAAGATAAGAATTATTTTATTAATTTATGTTGGTTACAATTTTTACGTATAAATTTTGTATAACTTTTACAAGCAAAAATCACAAAGCAATCATTTTAGTCATCGAATATAGTTATACATAGTGCACATGATTACAAATAGAACTACACATTAATTACATTAATAAGTGTAGTGTCTCTGTACACTCTCTCCTGATTTCTTCATAACATAAAAGTAAGCACAGTTTAATAATTGTAAATACGAGGAGTGTTCAGAAAGTAAGTACCGTTTTAAAAAATCAAGTAAAACAATTTTCAGCACAATTTTATTTCTACATGAAAACCCAAACCTTAAACTATTTTTCGACATAAGTTTCCACTGGTGTTAAAACAATTGTCGTAGCGAGTGATCAATTTGTCTATACCTCTTCGTAGAAGGTTCCCACCAACAAATGTAACCACGACTCAAAGGCAGTTTTCACTTCATCACCGGTTGCAATGCGTTGGCCGCCTAGCTCACGCTTCATGTGCAGGAACAAGTAGTAGTCAGACAGTGCCAAGTCCTCTCCGTTTGTTGTGGATTGCTTACCTTAGTTTTCTTAAGTTTTCGCAATACCTTGCTGCATTAATAGTTTCACCTCTTGGGAGAAAATCAATCAGCAAAACTCCTTTCCGATCACTCCATTGACTGCTGTCTAGATTCCGGTGTGACACGATGTACCCAAGTTTCATCACCTGTCACAATTTTTTTTTTAATCCTCACCATCATTACTGTACTGTGTGAGAAAAGTCAAAGCACATCCGAGTGTCTTGGTTTTGTGCACATCAGTGAGCATTTTTGGAACCCATTGGGAACACAGCTTGCGATAACCTAAGCGGTCTGTAACAATTTCGTACAAAAGAATGCCGTGAAATTTGTTGGATATCGTCAAATAGCGTTATAGAGAAACGTCTGTTCTCTTGGATTTTTTCGTCAACTGCTCTTACCAGATCGGTGACGAGAAAAGGCTGACCACTTTGATTTTCATCATGCACATTTATATGACCGCCATTGAACTTTCTAACCCACTTTCTCACCATTCCTTCACTCATCACGTCTTCCCCGTAAACATCTCAAAGTTGACAATAAATTTCAGCCAGTTTCATATTCCTTGCGTTCAAAAATCTTATTACAGACCAATTTCAAAATCGGCAGGATCACCAATTATTTTAAACGTTCAGAGAAAACTGAAAACACAATGTAGAACAACTAAAATGGCGTGAGTCAATAGCCAGTGAACAAGGACGACTAGTGCGCAATCACGGAACGCTGATTGCAGCGCTACGGCGGCAGTAGCATGACTTACTTACTTTCTGAACACGCCGCGTAATAGAAACATTAAGAATGTTAGTAGTAAACTGCAATTGCAAATTTTAGAATACACACAATCAGCACAACTCAATCACCACTAGCTTACGATCAAATAGTGAAATCAGCAAATCTACCCGCCTTACATCAAATTTTATTGCAAACAAGGCTTTTTAAATTTGATTAATACTGATTTTGTACTAGTATTTGATAGCTCACTTACAATCATAAAAATATGTATAGGAGTAGATTAATTTTAATTGGATATTACACTGAAAATCCATACATTTCAATCAATTATCACTTACCAAACTAATAGATTTTTAAAGTTGAAGAGATTATTTTACAAATACAAAGATAACTATATCAATTTTTAGATACAGCTGTGTTTAAAACTAAACAGAGATCAGAAAGCTTCCAAAGCTAGAGCTTAATACCTAAAAGATTTTTTTGGAGATTTCAATTTTACCAGCATTACACTCAAGATAGCAACATAATCATGTCCAAACCATGTGATTTTTGTGGAATGATTTTGTATGATTTTAAAAGTGGTTTTAGGGAGATGTAATCCCTTTATTGATGTTAGCAACCTTATAGCACAGAGATTAACGACTAACTGCTGTGCCTGAAGAAAACGTTACTAGTGTTACAAAAATAATAAAGGAAGTTATATAATCTATATATTAAGATATTGAAGCTGCCCTATTTATTAGTTTGCCAAGTACCTTCACTATTATTCATGAACATCTTGGTGTAAAGCATGTTTCTCAGTTGGAAGCACATCAGTTGACTGAAGCACAAAAAGATGCAAGTGTGAAATGGTGTCAGGAAATGAAGAATTGCTGTACTTTCATCAGTTAATTTTCTAACCTTGCTTGTGTCTTCAGTTTTTTGACACCCAAGTAAGAGGGTAGATTCCAATCCTTGAAACCTTGTGTTCTAATTTTCTAATATTGACTTTATTACATATATGGAATGTAGATTAGGCTGGATAATATTTAAGTAACAATTACAAATAAAAGTGGGGATATTTTTTATCCATATTTACACATTCACAATAAATAATTTTAATAAACTACCACTATTTAAAAAGAGATCTCCTTTAAATCTCAAGCTCAAGAATGTTAATGTTTAGAATTTGATTTTTCTCCAAAATTTCATGTATAACTTTTGTCCTGCACTGGTCAGAAAGTTGATAAGGTACGAGACCATTAAAAAAAAACTATAAACAATTTAACAATATAACGCAATTAGGAGTAAGTAACCTTATAGACCAATAACATACTTGACGACCTTTGATCAGTACAAGTGATATACAGGTCCACATGTCCACTCACTCTCCCGCCCTCTACGTGTTTAGCAACTGGGCAAGTGGCTAAGACTGCCATTCAAATGGAAAACTATATGATCAGCACTTAAAGGGTAAAAAAATCAATATGTTAATAACACTCAATAAAATCACTTGATTTAGTGACTAGCATTGTCAGTTTTAGGGATTTTGTTTTGCCTTCATCTGTATTACAAAAACTGAAACATTAAAGAATTATCTGATCTACCAAAACTACCATCACAGATCAAAAGTTGATATTTTACGTGCACAGCTAAATGCACTTATTTTAAGTAAATTAAGGTTATTTTGACTAAAAGCGTTGTTTATCCTTTTCTATACGCTATCTCTAAATAATAAACAAAACACCACGTTAATAGCAGTTTTTGTACAAAGTTGACATATTACTGCTCCTAGGACAGGAGTTAACTGACAATACCTTACACTAAATGCTGTGTACAATTTTAACTCTCAAGCACTCAACTAAACCACATTGTGGTGTGACTGGATGGTTCAACTGTTCTAGAGTAGCACCCAGATCACTTTTAACATACCCAGAATTACAACCAGAAATAAGATTACACTGGTCGCTACGAATAGTTGATCTTAAATCTTTGTAATCTAAACATTAAACAGAAGAATATCAACCTAATTCATATGTTTTAAGGGATGGATAAAAAATCTATCATTCAACAAAGAATAAACTTTATTAAGAATAACAAATAGTATATTGTAAATACATCTTTTTCCTTACATAAAAGGAAAACCGTTTGAAATTTCAATTAACACTTTGTATAAATAGATACAGTACAATAGGATATTTAATGTAAAACAGTTTAGTGTACTTGTGTTCTAATCCATTCGTGTGTGAAGAAAGTTAGTCAAAGATGAATTTATAGGATGTTTACACTGATCTAAAACAATCTAAACTGCTTTAGGTGGAGAATATAAGGCAACAAACACTTGTTTTATTTAATGTAAAATGACGGATATCAAGACGGATTAAGCTCCTATAACATTGGGTTACTAAGGTAAGGTGAAAAATTACTGGAAATGAGTTTGAATTGTAAGGTAGATTAAGAATTTAAAAACCTAAACAACACAAATTTGATATTTTTTATTTAAAAATGTAAGTGATTTTAAAGAAATAAAATGAGAAAAGTTGGAATTTATAATAACAACATATTAATAACTACATTTTTGCTAATAGTATTAATTAGTTGTAATAAATTGTGAGGTGAGTGAACAAACTTACAGAAAGATGCAGAGCAGTAAAAAGAATACTTGATTAAGATTTCAAATTGGTTAAATATTGCAAATTTTTAATCCTATCCCTAGCTTTCAAAAATCTTAAAAATTACAACAGAACCAGAAATTTTTTTCTATGTGATGGATGGTTTAATCATAAGCTGTACGAGAGGTAAACCACTTCACTTCCTTTCTCACATGCACTTTCAGTTTCTTCACTCATATAACAAACAGCAAAGTAAGAGAAATAATTAACAAATACAATCAAATTAGAGACCAGGAAACTAAACTATTTATACTATGGTACTGATGAAAATAGATGACACACTTTATATAGCATTACGATTTACAAACACCCAAAAATTATGATTAATTATAGAGTTTGATATGTATAATTATACACAATTAGTTAAAATATACACATATATTTGAGCAATACAAACAGTATACAAATAAAAGTGAAATTATCAGATGATTAGCATTATATCAATATGTTAACACCACTTCTGCTTAACATTACACCTTCCAATGTCAGTTAGCTATTCACGTAAACTGTAGACGGGACAGGAGTTCAAACTATTAAACTTTTTTAACATTACTCTTTGTACTCTCTAGTGGTTATTACAGGAACTACAACATATTCTGAACATATTTGTTTGCTTGGTGCTATTATCAGACGATTTGTCGCCTAACTATGTCAATGCAAACATCTGTACTTTTACTACTTTTAGTACACTTAAATGGGATAAGTCTATAAAATTTTGTTTTCTGTGCATTAAATTTACACAGTGACTGACAATAAAAGGAAATTACTATTAGGCTTACGATGTATTGTTTCTAATATTTCTATAAAATACCATCATACGAATATTTGATCAGGAGTTAATAGGTAAAGACCTCTACAATAAAACTTGGCTTTCGTCATGACTCAGATGATTATTGCTAGTTTACATGAAAAATTAATGTTCTGATTTAAAAGCCACTTTACAAAACATGTTATGTTTTCTAGGATCTATTTCCCTTTCACCATTTATTTCATGGAGGTTGAAAAATTCATCGAATAGATAAATATATTAAATTTGTATCAAGATATGTTCTTAAACCTTTTCTATTTAATAATATTTTTCATGTTTGATCTTGATATTGTGTGAAATGTCATATAAAGTTGTAAAATGTCATGGTCATAGGCTACATGTTCACCTGTTCATACAATTGTAATGTTTGATGGATGGTATTTCGTCTTCTCACTTCTGGTGTTGTGAGGACAAAACTCATAAATGACAGGAATTACATCATTTGCTCTTTTTGTGGCCAGAATGGAACAAACATATGCTGATTGTCACTGAACACTGATCCCTTTTGTTGAATCAATAGCTATAAAACCACCAAACAGACAGATACTATCTACAATGTGATAATTTATAAAAATTAGTTGGACACCTTACAAAACTGTATGACCAAAACCAAGGTATTAAAATGTAATGCTCTTCATATGAAACAAAATTCTAGGTTGATACAACAGTTGGCCCACAAATGAAAGACTCCACTTCGGAATCTCTTAAGTCCTTATTTTCTCATTTTTAAAATACCCTTTGAAATGTACACCAAACTTTGCTGCATTAGCCAAAAATGTAATTTCTAAAAGGTTATTTTATTGACTTATTATTTTAATAATTTACAGTTTTCAGCTTCTATCATACTTATGAATTTAAATTTGAAGTAATTTAAAAATGTGAATTCTTCATTTTTTCATGAGATTACAACTAAATGTAAAATCATCTACTGCTTATGATAAATCAAACCATTTATAAATTATTTAACTGTTAAGAATTCATCTATAAATTATATGAAAAATCTTGAGATAAAAAATGATAATTCAATAATAAAGGCTAATTTATTTAAAAAATCAAGTTGTTACATACTGTTTATACATTTGAAACCATGACCAGTTTACTTATACTATACCACTTTTAAATTTTTAGATTTTATCCAAAATACAAAGTAAAAGATTAAAATTTAATGACTTTGTAAACCAAAAATATAATCTCTCCAATGGTACTATTCTCAATCACATTATAGAGCAAACTCTCATGAAGACATTTGGTTAAGCTTACAGTAAAGTTTTAGCTGGCGAACATTATGTAGTATAACAATAATGTTAATGTAAAATATTAAAAGTTTATGTTGTGGCTAAACATCAGGATTATATAGAAATCATAATATGTTACTGTCAAACTTTAATTATATTTTGATAGGCACAAGAATTAAAGTTAACAAACAAATTGAAACTATTTCGTGACAAATATGAGAATTAACAATAAATTCACATTTTACTCAGTTTTTATTACTCACATAAAACAAGTATATGATATTTAATTAAAATACATTACTGAATTGGCATCATATTGTTAATTTGAATAGTCCTAACTATGGATGATGTAAACTAGTGACAAGCCTCTTAAGATACAATAATCCGAGATAGAGAAATGTTCAACCACAAACATATCAAGTAAAGTTCCTTGGTTTAAAAAGAAAAAATGCATACTATCATATAAGGTTTATAATTTCTATTAATAGAGTAACGCTGTGCAAAACTAATGTTATTACCACAAATAAGTATTATTTCTTTCCCTAACATTCTACATTAGCTTGGTGTGCACTGGTATTGCATATTATCTATTAAAAATTAATTTTTTCTTATAATTGAAGCAAACCAGTAATTGTTTGGGTGTCAAACAGCCAAATTTAACTTGATCAATATCCTGTACATCCACCACATATAGACTTTAAACCCATCATCAAAGTGTAAATAAAGAAGTAATATTACTGTTATGAGTGTGGATTCTCATACTTGCAGACTACAGAGAACATTGGACCACCAAGACGGTTTGCAAGCCACCGGTTCTTGATTACTGCCATCTTCAGAGTCTCACAAGTGAACTTTGCGTCTAGATTAGTGTGAACGGCTCTTCCCATTCCTTCCAGCACCAACAGGTCCACATGTACCAACGCGTTCACCAGCTCCCGGTCTAACTTGCTGCAACATTCAGTCGTTTACAATAGTTTGAAAGATTTTTACAGAGCATTGTTTTGTGTATAATGCTTATCTAGTAGGTGAAATTACAACACCAATAAATTTTATTATTGGAAAGTAATAATTTTAACTATCAGAGCTTGTCAGATATTTAAAAAAATTAGCAACTAAGTAGAATGCCTAAAAAATTGGTACATACGATATCATTCCAACAAAGACATTTTTTTATGTGATAAAGGATAGCTACTTGAATAACTAACTCCTTTACAAACCTAACAACATTTCCTTTTTGTTTAACAATACAATAATACATAGCAATAACTTGAATTAGTCAAGTGGATTGTCCTATCTCACTCAACATTTTGTTAGTTAAGTATGGTTCCTTATTTGAAACCACATTTTTTTATTCTGTAAATAACATTTATTGTTAAGGTAAAATAATTTTATCTGACCTTTACCATTGGTCAATGAAACCAAAGCCAGTAACATTATGCACAAGATCTGTAATGGTCTCTTCCTTACTTAGATGGAACCTAAACCCATACAGGGTCTGTTAAAAGTATCGGGGCTGGTTCGCTGAGAGGAGTCCTCCACCACTCAGGCACACTTCAATTCAGTTGCCTGCAGGCATGCGTTGAGACAGGAAGTGGATTCTTTAGCCGTGTGATTTTTTTTATGGTGTCATTGTATCAGCATGGAGTGGACGTCGAGCAATACGCTGTGAAGTTTTGCTTTAAACTCAGGAAATCCGACACTGACAGATGTTAAACAATCACCCTTATTAGTGAGGAGACCAGCCTTTTAGTTGGAACCATCCACACCATTGTAACAGAGGATCTTGCAATGAGGAAAGTGTGCACGAAGCTGGTGCCGAAAGCTTTGAGCGAGGAACAAAAACTGTCACGGTTGGAAATTTTGCAAGAAACTTTATATTACGTCCAGGAATATTTTCTCGACAAAGTTATTACCAACAATGAATCGTGGGTGTTCCAGTATGACTCAGAAACAAATGTTAAAGTTCAGAATGGCACACGCAGGGAACCCCGCATCCGAAAGATAAATATAAATAGAAAAAAATGGTGAAAAAGATTCACATGGAGTGGCCGATTTAAAAAATTATTGCCAAAACCCACCATGAGCACGTGCAATGGCCCATTAACAATTCACTGTACCATGGTGCAATTGCTGTACGGCACCTACTGGTGAAATTCAGCATGGCAACATTGCCTCAACCCCCCCAACAGCCTAGACATGGCTCCAACAGACGTTTTCTTGTTTCCGCAAATGAAAAGGGAGCTCAAAGGACATCGATTCGACTCCATCAAGGTGACAACAAAGGTTCTCAATAGTATTATGGAATCGACTTCCAGAGGGCTTTTGACAAGTAGCAGATGAGCTGAACTAAGTGTTTCGATGCAAGAGGAATGTATTTTGAAGATTATTAAGTAATTGTAATCATACCTGCAGTAAATTTTGATTTTAGGAAACCAGTCCTGATACTTAATGAACGTACCCAGTAGACTACAAACTAGGTTAAATTAACGAGTGATAACAATGTGTTATGTTACTCAAAAGTCAGAAATCGTAAAAAAAATGTTTTGTGTCAACTTAATGCAAAACTATCTCTAAAACACACATTTAATTCAACTAACACTAATGCTTACAAAACCATTACGAAATGGTTTAGAGACAAGCACTGTCGTTGGTGGCAGTATTTCTGGCCAATCATTTGACAAGAAACATTAGAGGCACTAACATCCTGTTCATGAACTACCTTATGAAGCTAAATAAAGACTTTTTGACACAAATCATTTCTCTTAATACTCAACAAAGTGAATTCAGGAAACACTTGCACACCTTAGGACTTACTACTAAGATCCTAGATGTAGACTATGTAATCAGCTGGAGGAGACTGCTAAATACATTATTTTGGATTGTGAGAATCTTGAGGATTGAGAAGACCTTGCCTTGTGATGAATTCAACATCAGCATTAGGCAGAAACTCTTAGATCTCATTGAAGGTAAAGGAGTAGACAGGCTATATTAGCAGAACTCGGGGAGTGCAATAAGCTTAGGTTGACGCATTGGAAACTAAGAGTCCTTTATACCCCTTTTTAATTTAATCTAACACTAACTGGGTTCTCACTCAATCTTAATTTATCAAATTCACTACTCTTTCACGGTTTGTACAGTAAAATAATAGTAATTTCAATGTTGATACTTTAAACAACATTATGAATATAAATAGAAAAAAATGGTGAAAAAGATTCACATGGAGTGGCCGATTTAAAAAATTATTGCCAAAACGCACCATGAGCACGTGCAATGGCCCAAAACTCTGCATTTTTGGTGTTAGTTGAAAGTTCTTGCAACTCAACTCAGCTGAAGTACAGTTAGTACAGAAACAGTTTCACCATTCCGTCGTGTGAAAGTAACGGTAAACGGACTGAAACAAAACAGATCTGTACTCAAACTGAACTGAGATGCGAGAATCAGCAACAGGTGCCAATAGTGTAGTTCTGGGCCACTGGACATGTTTGTGGCACTAAATACTGAAATCAATGTGATTCAATGTTTATTAAAAAATTTAATTCAGCTATTGCCATTTATACAAATTTAATTAATGTAAATAAAAGTCGTTTGACGGGTATTTAGTCTTCCGATCATATGTTAGTTTGGTTATTTAAACGAATATGTGACAGATATGGCCAAATACAAATAATTTAATCGTAAAAATAAGAGCTCTGTGGTGTAATGGTAGCACATTCACCCGGCAAGTGAGAGATCTGGATTCGAGTCCCGGCGGAGCAAGTACTTTTTGTGATTCAATGTTTATTAAAAAATTAAATTCAGCTATTGCCATTTATACAAATTTGATTAGTGTATATATATTTATAGAGGCCACTCTGTATCTACTACTGGTTATTATGTGATTTAAGTAAATAAACGCATACATACATATTATAAAAAGAAAAAGTTAAAGTTGCCTTTACAAGCCCTCACATGATCTGACCTTGAATTTAGGTACTATCTTAAGGGATGTTTTTCTTCTTTCGCCAGAAATGTGGTGTGTTGCCGAGGCACCACCAGGGCCCGCACTGATATTCCGGGGCTGATATTTCCAATTGGTATTTTCCCGACGTCAAACCACGTCTAATGATATCGCATGTAACTTTAACTTCGGTACTATTAATAACATATTTATGATAATGTAATATAAATCTGCTTATATCGTTCAATAACAAGTAATAGATAGCGTCAGAGTGGTGTCCAAGTATGTATAATTAATTATGTTAGTTTTCGCTGAAATAAATACTGTATTAGTTTTGATATTTTTACAAAGGAATACAAATGTTACATATCAAACCTAATAACACAACACTAAAACATAGAAAATTACTAAATAAAAAATGAACATGTTTTTAAAACTGAAAATAGTAAATTGATATATTCCAACATATTCGTAATCCCATTAAAAATGTATAAGAGTGAATGTTAATAAACAACAAATATTTATACGAAACAAAAAGTGGGGCGCATAGTTCATGTTTAATTATTCATATATACGTTATTTATTCCAAAGTCCCACATATTTTAATATTAAATATTTTTAGTAGTTACAGTCTACATGAAATAATAAATCGGATTGAATGTAGGAGAAATTAATTTATATTTTGGCCAATTTAAAAATATAATTTTTTTAATTAATTTACATGATAGTAAGCTATGAATAAAGCAAGAAGTTTATACTTCAGTAGTATATATATTTTTTACAACAAGTATACAACAAGTAGCAAACAAGATAAAATTGTATCACAGGAAATTAGTAACTAAATTGAATTTTTTCGACATGTTCCCTTTAGTAAATTAACCAAACAAATTTGAACTTCTCTTGTCATTCTAAACTACTAGCTTTGGTGATAAGATCTACTATAGTACTATAAGTACTATAATTGTAAAATAAATAACAAAAAAGAATTGTTTACAAAATTATTTATAAATATGAATGTAAGTGATCTATTTGATTATAAGTGACAATAACACACAAATATCAACAAATTAAAGATTTTATTTAGTAGTACACAGATGTCACATGAAATATTGCAATAAAATAATTATATTAACATCATAGTGTATAAAAAGTAATGTTTATACTTTATTAGGGTATCAATCCATGGACACTCTCCAGCTGAATCCACCAACATCCATATTTCAAAAATCCTGTTACCTTCACAAACACTATTAAAAAAATGTTTATAAACTAAAATATATTATTATTAATTCATGAATTAAAAACATGTAAAAACTACATGATAAAGAGATAATATGAATAATTTAGGCCTGCATATTAAGTATTGTTGATACAATTTTGCAGAATTGAATTTTATTGCACAGATAAAAAATGACTTGCATGGTTGATTTTAGGATGCTCTAAGGGTTATCTCAATGGCATGACAATTGAAGCAACAAAGATAGATTAAGTTAGAGATAGAGCAGGTTCAAATCCTGTCTGAAACGTAGCACTTTTTCAGTAGGACCTTGTACTGTATCGACTCTCCCTCTTATTCTGTTTGATCAAATCCTCACAATTAGACGTAACCCATGAGAATGGGCAGAATAATGCTTAACCCTCTCCTGCTCGCAAGGCATGAATCGGCATGGCCACCACATAGCCACTGCAGCTTAAACGGCACAGATCGGCACGCACTGCTTTACCCACTAGAGCCGATAAGTGCTGCTCTTGAGTAGCAATATTTTGTACTACTACGGGTTGTTTGGATCAGGAGACCATTTACTTTACTTTTACAGTAGATTTATTCCATTATTTTGCTATTTATATTAGTTATGCGGAAACAATGGCGGGTTGTAGTACACATCGTGAGAGTGAAATCGATCTCGTTATTAGTAGTGATTGCGACGATTCAAGTGAGTGTAGTGATGTACCAGAGCCTTGTGAAGTGGTTGGCATTGAGGATGTAGTTCGGAGTGATCACAGTGGCAGACTGGCAGTGGCAGTGACGGCGAGCCAGACAATGACCTTCACCAAGTATCTGCGCAACAACCCCGCGCCACCGGCTCCCAGCTGTCCGTGTGCCCCCTCCCTGGTCTCGTACAATCAACTTCATTGAACCAACATATAGTAAAATAATTAATATATATAATTATAGTTAATTACTCTGACAGAACGTATATAAGTTGAGGCACCGCGTATTTTGACCGAGTGCGACCGGCAGAGCGAATTAATTGAGGTTAGAAGCACCGTGAGGGCCTGGAAACAATGCGAGCGGGAGAGGGTTAAAGAAGATAGATCTCTCCTTTAAAAAACCATCCAAAAGTAACAATGCAAGTTAACAAAACAAGGTCATGTCCAGAATGGTAATAACCTAAAAACAACCCAGAAGATATTTTCTGTAGATTGATTACAGTGTCTATTGCAATCTTCCTCCTAATAGAATTTTCAGGAAACATTTTATACTGATTAAGATCCATAACACTTAAAAACACAATAATAAAAATTAATACATACAAGATAGTTTATCCAAAGAAGGTAACTGCATCAAGGTTTCTTATAAGAAAAACAAAAAAATTCTTGATAACCTTTTATATTTTGAGTACTTTGTAATTAAAAAAGATAAAAAATTAAGGTATTGTAAAATGAAATAAACAAAATAAAACAAACGTAAATTATTTTGTAATAGGTTTTTTTGTTGTGTTTTATACAGGCAATTAATATTATAAATAAATTTAATGTATTGGCAATTATTTTTTAAACATTGAGAATCATAAACATTTTTTAACTAATTAAGTTTGTATAGCTAATCAATTAGAGAAGAGTCAGCATTTTTGCTGCAGTTATACTTCAAATTTAATTCTCTTCACAGAAATGTCACAAAGTGCATTTTTATTTTTTTTAAATAAAACACTAAGGACTGACAACCAGAATCTATTTTTATATACATATAATTTTATATAATTGAACTGACAACTCAATACTTGTAATCTAGCAAAAAGAATTGAGCATGTTGGGGACTTTCTCAAAATGAAACAATAAAACCAACGTAGAATGTAGACAGAAACCAAACATTCAAAGTTTCAAACCACAGCTATATTCTTGATAAACTGAGTTTATTACCTAAGGTCAAGACATGGGCCAGCCTGTGCTGTTTCCATAGCAACCAGTCTGCCCTCAGTGACCGCCCCCGCAATGACATCACACATGGAAGACACCTGCCGTATCAAGACCAGCAGCTCAGAGTGGGTCACATCGTTGAGAGCTGGGGCCGAGTTGGCACATAAGATAACCTACAGACGAATAAAACTAACTGTTACAAACAGGTAAATTTAGATTACTTCTACATTACTTGTAGTTTACTGTACATATTTGATATTTATTGCTTCATTCAAGATGTGTAACAGGTCAAATTACGACATTTGAATATTCGCGGGGAATTGGCAGACTGTGACGTCAATGAATCGGCAGACTGTGACGTCAGTGAATCACATGTTGTCGGAATTGAGATTTATTTAATAACGAAGAAATTTATTGAACTTTATTCGGGAAAAGATTTGATTAATTAAAATGAAGTAAACATAACCAAAATTCGTGTTTTACAAAAACATTAAATAGAATTACGCAGAAAAGCCAATTGTGGTATGAATGACTTGTATATTGATGACGTCATAAAGCACATGTTGCTAAAAATTTAAATAAAAAGCTTTGAAAAAATAATAAAAAGAAAATAGAAATACTTAAATTGATTAATTATAGTAAACGTAATAAATTTCGACAATTATAAAAAAAGAATTAAATTAAATTTATTCGTGAAGACGCTGATTTGAACGAGAGAAGGGATGAGTATTGTTTTGAGTCGGTATCCGTCGTTTTATACGGAGATTCGCTCTTCTTTCACCAGACTCGAAGCAAGGAGGATGTGTTAGTTCTCCTGGGATAGTAATGATCTGTTGTATAGTGTATTGAAATTTAATCAAGGATGGGATATTGTTTAGACTTTTAAAATTATCAAAGCACTGCAAGGTGAGTGAAATAAATTAATCTCGTGGTCACTTGATTTGACTTTTTTTTTAATATCCCTTTTATAAAAAGTGTGGAGTGATGTTAAATTTTGTAATCATTACTTAACATATTTTGGAACCCTGACATACACACAGACTTGTCTCTGGTGATAACACCAGAGACGTTCAAATCTAATAATTTTTTAGTAATACCGAGGGAATACAGCTAGCATTGGGCAAGATGGCGACCGATACCATGATGAGCAACATGGTACAACAACGTGCCACTGGTGACAAGGGGCGTACAACTACATGGTGAGTCAATAACTCTAAAGAACTGACTTTCAGCAAATTATCGCAACCAACGTGGGGGTGACACATAGCAAATTGGCGTTATAATCTGCCACTCTCATCAAATTGACATCACTTCAAATCTGAAATACATCAGATGACTAACTTTTTACTATCTAGATTTTACAAAGTACCAAGAATTTAACAAAAAAACAATGGAATACATATTTAAAATTGATTATCTGATAAAAACATCTAGAAAAACTATTCTCATTGTTGGTCATTATTCAAAGGATGTTCTTAGCAATAAGCCACTAACAAATACCCACATACGTGTGGAAATCAACGATTATTAGTTATCAATTAACACTCATTAAAATTTACACAAATAATCCAAGGTAATTTTAGATGCAGTAATATTTTTATGATTACTTAAAAATTTTCATAATAACGTTGGTAATTCATTTGTATCAGACACCATATTGCTCACATACCGTAATTTAATTGCTATAGTGTCTCAGGTCAAGAAATATTCACACATCACAAATATTCAAAAGCCAATATCCAGAAAGTAATCTTAACACAGGGTTTTCAATGCACAGTTAGACAAATTGTAATATCTCATAATTTATTGGAGATGAGTTCAATCCTCTTATTTTAGTTAACATTCAATTCTCACTAGATTTAAATTCACAGTTTATTTCTTTACACAAACTTAAAACTGGAAATAAATCACACAACCAAACTACAGTAGTCCCTCTATAGTCCGTCCTGCACTAGTCTGGTCACCTCAGTAATCCGGCCAGTAGACAAAGGCAGTGTAGGAATTTCTGTACCATCGTCACAGGGGATCGTATTTGTCAATTTGCGATCCCAAGTGGGCAGAGGAAAGTGGAAAAGCAGCAAAAGACATCTTGGTTTTACGAAGACTTTATGTTTCGAGAATTTTTTTTATATCTAAGAAACAAAAAACTAGAAAGTCTCACAAAACTAACTCTTTTTACAAAATTAAAACTGAGGAGGGCCAACATTTAATTTTTAGTTTTCCATTTCAATTTTATTAAACAATCTTTTCAATGTACAATACTGCACGTGATATTATTACAAGTACGATAATGTAATAATTAAAATGTAATAATGTATTTTGGCTAATCCAACACATGTCTGGTTTGAATTATGTTGGATTAGAGAGAGACTACTGTATAATAAAGTTAGCAGCCTTGTGATGCTTGTAAAATCCTATGCAAAATGATACAACCAATGTGATTCTCATTTAAGTGCACTTGAGTAAAACTCAATGACTGCTTGAAAGTAAACACTACAGGACAGCTACATGTATTACCTTTGTACCCCGCCTGAGCAGCTCTCTAGCGAATGGGAGTATCCCGAGTACAAAGTCAACACCACTGTTGTCTATAAATATGGCAGCACACTTGTGAGGAGATCCCTCCAACCTTTCCAACCATCTGTCCAAGCAATCAACTAGCCATGGCCTTTCTGTAACATTACAACAATACATTGTTTACACATAATAAATGCATTCTTCATTCAACCTTACTGATAATGCACATATTTGTACTAAAATTTGTTCAGCTCTAAAAGTTAAAAAAGGAGAGATGAAAAACGTATAATGGCTATTTAATTATGATACCTATGCTTATACAGTCAATGAACAATGAAGTGACAAAGTTACCTAATGTATCATCAAACCCTGTATTGTTTTCAACAGGAGACATAGTTCCTTGATTAGAAAAATAAACTATAAATGCCTTAATTCTGTTTTGTTCATACACTAATGAAAACTAACTTCAAATTTTTTTAAATTGCACAAACAGAACAACAAACATCAGTTCCCACAAATACTAAGGTAATAATGGACAAAGATTGAGTTCACATATTGGTGCTATCAGAGCAACTTCATATTGAGGACTGAAATTTTCATCCTGCCTTCATAGTTCCCTTTATTTCACAAAACAAAAGCTTTGGTGAGATATTCCAGTTAATGTCCCATAAGTCTAAGTCCCAGATAAATACTTTTTACTTTCAATTCCAGTTGAGCAAATACTTGAAATTCTTGTGTAATGGAACAGCTTCCCCACAGAGAATATTCATAATGATATTTGTTGATGTAACCATTGGTAACTGATAAGAACAAGAAGTTTTATGAAACTCTTCAGAGTGGACTGAAGTGAAATGACCTTGGAGTTTTATCACATAAAAACAATTTCAAATCGTACTATTTGTAAAGAAAATATTTATATTAGATCTCTGATCTAAATAATTTATTATGTTTCCAATAGATCTACACATACTGTTTAGTGTAATTTAAGATAACTGCAGCAGGATTGGTAACATTTTGATTTTATAAACGAATGTAATCAAAATTATATCTGATGCCAACTTTATGTACCACATCAAACCATTGTATATTGATCTGAAATCAAACTGTTATTGTGTTATGTATTGAATAAACATGATCTAATTTTATATGCTTCCTGATGTAATAGAAATTGAAACCCATAATATAATTTTATAATATAATAGGCAAATCATTAATCAACCATTATATCCCCAAAGTTTTTAATAAATTAAGCCATTCTGTTAACAATCAAGAAATGTGTTTTGTAGTAAGTTTTATGATTAGCTTTTAAAAAGCTTTGAAGAATTTTATATTTATTTAAATTTGATATTAGATACTTAGTCTTATATTATTAGTTAGTACATCATGGGGAATGTAGGATAAATCACTGTGGGATCGAAATAATCTGCTGAATTTGATTATATTAAGAAAGAGCCACAAAGTCTCATTCTAATTTCTACATAGAACGTCGTATAAGAAAATTAAGAGGAAAAGATGAGGATCATAGAGAATGGCTTGGGCCAAGAGAAGCTTTTAGGGCCCTTTTCAAATCACATTTTTGGCCTCATTTGTCTCATAATTTGTTATAAACTTTGGATATGAGCTGTAACTAACATTGTCAATAAGTGTACACTCTCACCTGGTATTCTGTCTCTGGCCTGTTTGAAGCCAAAGCCCCCAGCCTCCATGAGGTCCACCACTTCCTTGGCTCCCCAGTCAAACATATTGCCTGCCAAAACAGATGTGGCCAAATCTATGTTCCTCTCTCTCTCTCCCAGTGTGTCCAGTTCTGCCAATCTCTCAGGCAACAGTGCCAGGGCACACTCGTTCTCTAACTGCTTTTGCTGTAAGTTATATTAAACATATGTGTTTTTGTTTATTTTTGCTTTTATCAATATAGTTTAAAGGAAACAAAGTAATAAATGCAACTACCAATTTGAATGCCAAGAACAAATTTTAATATTAAACTTGGTCATACACCAAACATTTATTTCAATATGCCAAAAATGCATGACAGTATAAAATGTAGATATTCTGTTGCACTTATGACTTCCACATTGCACTTCAAAATATTCACACGTTCTCATGACATTATTCCATAAAAAATAATACTAAAATAAAAATGTGATATAACAAAGATTGTTATTTATTTAATTCAATATGTTTTACAATTCTTTTACCATACAACACTGTTGTTTTTAATATGAGATATTCAGAGTAGAAATTAGCCTACTCCTTAAGAGATATCAAAAATTACAATGAACTATAATACTGTAATGTATAAATTTAAATTACTGAATTAAATTTAATTTAGAGAAAAGCTTTATTTACAATTTAATGCTTACTAATGTTGAGTTTAGATAAATGCATGTATTATATTTACTTACGGCAAGATAGGGATCAGGAAAATCAAACTCCTTTAGGCAATGCTCTATGGTGTCCAGTAGACTTCTCACTGTTAAATTTCCATAAGCACTGAAAGATACACCAAACCATTTTAACTACCACCATACAAACATGAGTACTATTATAAAAATTACCAAGAATACAAAATAAATTTAGAAAATACTTTCAGATAGGTAACCCTGAAAATACAGAAAAGTACAGTGCCTACAGCTGTACCTCCAGCATCTATTGAAAGAATAGAAGCAATCAAAAGTCAGTAAACATAGAACTGGAGCAGAGATTAAAGACCATTTACATTGTTGAAAGGCATTCTGTTGCTCCTCGCCCCATATGACATCCTTTTTCTTTAATCTGTTCAAAGTTCTACAGATTAACGCAAAATTAGGAATAAATTTGGAATAAAAGGCATTCATTCTACAAAACCTAAAATCTAAAAAACAGGTTAATATCTGTTTAGTATTTTTTGGTCGAGGATAATTGTAGATAGGTAAATTTCCCATCTTCGAAGAGATGACCCAGAAATTCTATCTTATGAGAGGAAATGACCATCTTTTCCGGATTAACAGTTGACCCTGCTCAAAAATATTGTATTCATCAGCTGAATAAAGATAATGCTCCCACTAGCTAAACTGAAAGGAAAGTAATTGTATTCCCATTGGCCAGTGCTCGTAACACAAAATGTGTATTTCTTGGAATCCTCATCAAAAGGTATCTGGTTGTAAGCGGACACTAAGTCTAACATCAAAAAGAATTTAGTCTTGCCCAAAAATTGGAATGAAAACTCATATAGGTATTGGCGTTGAGTCAAGCTCCAGAAAATTGTTTAAAGCTCAGAAGTCAACCACCAGGCGTGAAGAACCTCCCTCTTTCTGGTACTAAAAATGCAGAAGTAAAAATTGAGTAAGAAGAAGTTGAAGGTCTAATAACGCCTTTCTCCAGAAGGCCTTCAATGTGACCATGAATCAATCCCATTTTAGGTGAAGCATAGTGTTGTAGACGGCACCTGAACAGCTTGTCTGACTTAACAGTAACAGAATAAGTGAAGAGGCTAATTTTACTTAACTGTTTGGTCACAGTTTCCGGAAAGCACTACACAATATATATATTTTT